>NW_010515958.1:7055-9918 GCF_000687285.1 Phaethon lepturus
CTCTTTCCTTTCACTGTGTTGGCTTGAAGGTGATTATTCCTCCCCATGTCTAGTACTTTGAATTTCTTCTTACTGAATTGTACTTTTTAAAAAAATTCCAAATTATTATTTCAGTTTGTCAAAACATTTTAAATTCTGGTTTTGTCCTCATTCGTCTCACACTGCTTTTTTGTTTGGCATTGTCTGTAAATTTAATAACCCTTCTTCATCCATGGAACCAAGAGAAGCTGCTTGCAGACACCTGGTTATTAATCTCTCCAGTCCAGCCCTGAGCCTCTAAATCTTGGCAGAGACACCAGGCTGCAGCTTTTCAAGAACTTGCACAAAAGATGCTGGACTTCTTACAGGAAACCATGGTGGTTCTCAAAAATTCAATTGGTGATATTGTAATTTTGGTTTACAAGGGAGGTTAAGCACAGTGAGCTGGAAGAAACATGGATCTGGTGATGCTTTCTGATTATTAGCACATGTACATCCAGTGCAGCATCTTCACCGGTAAATTCCATCTTATTCCTCAGTGAGTGTTGTTCTGGCACCACCTCTACTCTGAACTATTTTGAGTTAAAAATGTGAAAAAAAAGCATCTATGTGAGACTCAGAATCACAGAATCACTGAGGTTGGAAAAGACCTTTAAGATCATCAAGTCCATCCACCAACCCAACACCCCCATGCCCACTAAACCATGTCCCAAAGCGCCACGTCCACACGTTTTTTGAACTGTGCCAATGCTCGACCACTCTCTCCGTACAGAAATTTTTCCCAATATCCAATCTAAACCTCCCCTGGGGCAACTTGAGGCCATTTCCTCTTGTCCTATCGCTGGTTACTTGGGAGAAGAGGCCAACACCCACCTCACCACAACTCCCTTTCAGGTAGCTGTAGAGAGCCATGAGGGCTCCCCTCAGCCTCCTCTTCTCCAGGCTGAACACCCCCAGTTCCCTCAGCTGCTCCTCATCAGACTTGTGCTCCAGACCCCTCCCCAGCTCCGTTGCCCTTCTCTGGACACGCTCCAGCACCTCAACGTCCTTCTTGTAGTGAGGGGCCCAACACTGAACACAGGATTCGAGGTGCCAGTGCCACCAGTGCTGAGTACAGGGGCACGATCCCTGCCCGGCTCCTGCTGGCCACACCATTGCTGGTACAGGCCAGGATGCCGTTGGCCTTCTTGGCCACCTGGGCACACTGCTGGCTGTCAGCCAGCACCTCCAGCCACTCCTCCCCAAGCCTGTAGCATTGCGTGGGGTTGTTGTGACCCAAGTGCAGGACCCGGCACTTGGCCTTGTTAAGCCTCATACAGTTGACCTCAGCCCATCGATCCAGCCTGTCCAGATCCCTCTGCAGAGCCTTCTCGCGTGTGTCAGGGCAGGACACGGAGGTCCCCACCTCTCGGGGGGTAAATACTCGTACGGAGGGAGAAGCAGGAGAAACGGGATTCGGTGGCAAGTCTCCCAAATGCTGACAGAGCATCCAGCCCTTGTGCCTTGGGGCAACCACTGGAGATGGTGTCTGTGTGCCCGCTCCTCCGGGATAGTTCTTCATTGCATTTCCCCTGCTGCTTATTGAACCCAGGTATATTTTTAGCTTCCCCGATACCTTGTGAGGAGTCCCACAGGGCAGAAAGGGTTGGTACATGCCGCATGTGAAGAAACACCTCATTTTTATTTTTTTCCCCTTTGGATGTTGGTGTATGTGTGACCTCACAAGATCAAAGCAGCAAATGGGCATCGATCGTTAAAGCAGATGTTCCTAAGTGCCAACGCAAATGCACGCGCTGCAATCAAATCGATAGCTCTGACGATCTAGTCAGGGCAACCTAATGCCTCCTCCAGCCAAGTAACGCTGTCCTCTTAATGGAGGAAATCCATCCTCGGCAAGGAGAGCCTCGGCACGGCCAGCAGCTACTTTAAAACCTGAAAAAGAAAAGCCTGAAAGCAGCATGGACAGAGAAAAAACCTCCACATTGGAAGAAGTACTCTTTTGGTCAAGACCATCTTTTGACCAGTATTTTTGCCATATTGGTCGAGACAAGTTTTTAGGTTTTTTCATATGAAAAGTGAGATAGGAGAGAACATTGGACTATGACACGTGTACACGGGCCACGCTGGGGTTGTGCTGTGAGCGCTGGTGAGAGCTCCTGCGGTCTTCCTCCAGCGGCCGCAGCGAAGCCTGCCTCGGCTCCGCACACCCGCGCCGGGATCCCTGCCCTGTCCGTCTGCCTCCCGGAAGGAAAATTCAAGCAGTAAACCAGACCTGAGCGCGACGCAAAGGCGGCAGCGGCCATCGTGTCAGACAGCCTGCGCTTTCCAGAAAAATGTTTCGTTTGGCTTCTCAGCCCAGCAGAAACGGGATAAAAGTATTCTAAATTTGGAAAGTGAATACAAGGCATTCTGAATTTTCCGGGTTCTACCAGTAATCGTAAAACTGACGTTAGCTTCAGAATAGCAGGGGGAAATAAGTAATGTTTGTGTCCATTTGCATTTGGCAGCTCAAAGTTTTGAAGCCTGATGTTGCTATAAATTGGTTGGACATAAATCAGCGGTAGTTCCGCTGAAGCCGGCAGAATTCCAGGCGCCTGAAAGCCGTGTGGGTGGCTGGGGGCGGCGGGGGCTCTGCCTGCCGCGCCAAAAGGAACCGTGTAGCAAATACATGAATTAATGTTGGTTGTGACTTATGCGTTAGAAGAGAAGGAGATGTTGATTGGCCTCGCCGCGCCATGGCTGCGGCTCCTGGCTTGTGAGCACCGCTGCAAGCGAGCTCGTTTGCCGTATTTCTGCTGTCACAGGGCGATGTCAGCAAAACGGTTTCAGTTACTGTCACGCTGCTGTTTGTTACCGTGGTTTTCCGGCTCGTGGCGAAGGAGCC
>NW_010515958.1:9929-10283 GCF_000687285.1 Phaethon lepturus
GAGCCAGCGATACACGTCTCCTCCTGCACCTTCCTGCTGCGGGAGAACCCTCCTGGCTGCAGTCAGTGGCCTTGGACTTCAACAGTCAGAGCTTCACTTCCAGTTTTCCTTCTCAGTCTTCAGATGTAACCAAACGTTCCAACAGACGAGCGTGACCGGGACGGTGTGACCATGACCGCGTGGCCGTCAAACGTCACAGTCCGGAAGGCTCTTCTCAGGTAGGCCACCGCAGCGTTTCCTAACGCTTGCGCTTGTACTTGACATTATCTTTCACCGCATGGGTTTTACTTCGGCTTTACCCAGTACGTCCCGCAGGAGCGGAAACCAGCCCATTACTTCGGCGCGCCGGCGCAA
>NW_010515959.1:0-3209 GCF_000687285.1 Phaethon lepturus
CAAAGGCCAGGACGTGATGACGTCGAGAGGCGAGCGTCCTCGGGCGTCACCTCGCAGCCGGGGACTCGTTCAGTTCCCCCCTCTCCCCCAAGGTGGCGGTGGCACCCCGGGCCGGCGCGGCGCCCCGCGCCCCGCGCACTACGGGACGTTTCCCGACGCCCGTCGTAGACACGTACAGCGGAGGACGACGCGTCGGCGAACTCGCAGCCTTAACCAAAAGGTTTGACGGGAAAAGCTTCTTCCTTCAGGACGGGTTCTACCGTCCCCGCTGCAAACAAGGGGTGTGCTGCGTGGGCGAGACGGAGCTGCAGCGCCCGTGACGGCGTTTATGTCGCCGGTATCGTCATCGCGAGGACTTACGCCGAGGTGAAACCACAGACGCTTTCTCTCCCCGCGCTTCCGGCAGCGGTGCCGTGGTCCACGTCCTCCGTTGGGAGAGAGACGGCGGTTGCGGAGGGGTTTTGCGAGGGGTCCTCACAGGAGGGAGCGCTGCCGGACGAGCAAGTGCCAGCTGGAATTCCCTCCGCCACCCACTCCTGCCTCCAGAGACCGAACGCGGGCTTTTTGGACGGTGAGACTTTTATTTTTCAAAGAAATTCTGCAATTTCATCAACATCGCACAGAGACAGAACGAGACCCGTGTCGTCGCGGGTACTCGGCGCGCAGCGGCAGAGGAAAACACGATCTCCATTACAACTGCGGGTATCGCAAATTTACTCTGAAAAGAACAGCTTTTCCCCCAAAAGAAGCCACCAGGTGCCTGTAAATCGTATTCCAAGACCCTCCCAGGCAAAGGACCCCTCCCGGCCTGCGACACAGGCTGAAGGACGTTGCCCGCAAAGCCAGAAAATGATTCCTGAAGTCGGTAGATCCGTCAGCAAGCGCAGCATCGGTGTTCAACCGCGTCCTCTCCGAAGCACGGGGCCCGTCTATATCAGCGGGTAAGAGGCGTAACTGGCGATGCCGCAATGGTTCGCGTGGTTTCTCGCCATGCGGATGTAGCCCTCGTCACCAAAATGCACGCCCCAACTTTTGGGGACAGGAAAAAAACAAAACAAAACAAAAAAACAGACATGAGAAAAATTAAATTCCTTCGTCCGCAAGCGGCAGCTGTACCGACGTCACAGCATTGACGCGCTTTCCGTAACCGCTTCGCGGGACTCCCAATGCCGCGTTAAGTTACGACAACACTCGGCGACATAAAGGGAGCTTAAGGCGGTTAAAATACCCGTGGTTGGATTTTAAATGCATTGAAAGCTCCCTCACGCTGCCGCGACGACACAAAGGTGCTTGGACGCGGCCAAGCGCGCATCCTCGGGCAACGGTTTAAGCACCGACGCCAACTTTCAACTCTGCGACGACCCCCCTTGCGCAAGCGCCCGGCTCATCTCCCTCTCTCCGGCATAAATACCGGTCGCTGTAGAATTTCGTGGGCGTCAGTTTGAGCCGCGGCGGTGACCTGGGAGAAGCCCATCCCCACGGAGAGCGAGCCCCGCGGCAGCGAGAGTTCAGCCCTCCGCGGCCGTGCCGCTACCTGTTTTTCACGAGCCAGTAATCCTTATCGTTTAGGGTGCCGTAGCCGATGACGAGCACGCCGTGATTCACCTCCTGCGTGCACCGGGGGTCGTCGTACACACCTGGGAAAAAAGGAGGTCGGAAGCACGTCATCGGAGCACAAGACCTCGTCTTCGAGTCACCGCTGGGACCGAATTCAACCTTCGGCGTGGTCGCCAGCGCCGCTAGCTCAGGTTTTGTCGCGTCGATGCCTTCATCCAGGAATTAGAGCCCAGCTTGCCAAACGCCACGAGCTTGACGCCCGGAAAGACGCGGAAGACTCAGGAGAAGACCTCCAGGGTCAAAGGACGTACCTGACCTGTACAAGAAGAAGGTGGGCTGGGTGGCATCGATGGCGACGGAGACCGGTCCGACGTTGGCTACGGCGTCTTTGAGGGCTCCTTCGTCGGCGTACGGGAGCTCGACGTACTTGGAGCAAGTGGCGGCTCGCGCGGAAGCGTTGTATTGACAGGTCCCGTTCTGGTAGGAAGAAGGGGAAGTTGAGAAGAGGCGCGCGAAGAATCCCCCAGGAACGTCTCAAGACTTCCAGGTACGTGTTTTCTGTCAGCCCTCTCTCACCCTGCGCTACCCCCGTCCTCCCCTTTCTTTGGCCACCATTTTCCTACAGGCAGGGTTACGGCACAGATGGCCAGGAGGGCCGGAGGAGACCATCTTCTTCCTCTCACTTCCCCACTCCAGGAGCAGCCAAACCATTTCTACAGAATTCTCCGCCTTTTTTCTAGAAACCTCCGGTGACGACACTTCTGCCACTTCCCCAGAGAAACCATCCTCGCTCCCTCGTCCTTCAGCTCCTCCTCATCTTCCACCTAAATTTCCCCCACTGTAAACGAAGCCCACGGCTTCTCGCTCTCCCTCCGGGCAGGGAGAACGCCGTCTTTTGTCTCCGTAGCTGCCTCGTGCGTGTTCGAAGACGCGCTCCACTTGACTGAGCTGCCGTTGCTCCAACCTGGCCCCAGGTTTTCAAGACACCGGCTCGTTTCAGGGCACCTCTCGTTTCTGGCCGGCGAGACTCTCGGCATTAGGACCTTTATTTTCTTACGGCTCTTTCCTCGCGACCTTGCGGCAGCCGCAGCGCATCTGCTACGGGCAACGCGCAGGAACAACCGCACGAAGGTTGTAGAAGGGTGGAAACACCAACGCCCCATCTTAAAACTACGGAAGGCGGAATAACACAGGGAGCCGAGAGCAGGACCCATTTTTCCCTTCCGCGTAGCGCGTTGCCCAATAACTTATGTAGGGCAGAAATAACCACGCCGAAATTCTGGCTCCCGGTCCAGTCATTCACCCGCGAGGAAAACACCAGCCTACAGGTCCCTTGCCCGGCTCTGAAGGAACCGGCCGCCAAGGCGACGACGCGAGACCGGCGGAAACCGAGACGGAGGGAAATCGGGCCCATTTTTCCCTTCCGCGTAGCGCGTTGCCCAATAACTTATGTAGGGCAGAAATAACCACGCCGAAATTCTGGCTCCCGGTCCAGTCATTCACCCGCGAGGAAAACACCAGCCTACAGGTCCCTTGCCCGGCTCTGAAGGAACCGGCCGCCAAGGCGACGACGCGAGACCGGCGGAAACCGAGACGGAGGGAAATCGGGGGGTGGGAGGAGGAGAAAGGGGCGGACGCGGGAGAGCGGGACC
>NW_010515960.1:0-3674 GCF_000687285.1 Phaethon lepturus
CAAGCGCGGAATGCAGGCTTTGGTAATATAGAAACGACTTCTAAAAGATGCTAAAGGAGGGCTTAGTGCAACCTGAATGCAGATGAATAGTTAAAAAGAAATGAACATTGTTCACTAAGCACTTTAGTAAATCGGTTTCATTTACATATGTACGTTCAAAGCAAAACAAACACCCAAAGCAATTTTTTAGAGAGGCAATGAAAGAAAGAAAGGAATAATTGTGATGGTATTAATGTTGGAAAGACAAGGAAGGAGAAAAAGGGCAACCAGCCATAAATACAGCTCTTAATTTTAGTCATGTAACAGAACAAATAATCAGAACAGTAACCACCACTTAAAAGTCAATAAAAGCATCATGTATTTATAAAGGTCTTGCTAGATAACCTTCCAGACTCCTCCTCCATTACCCCTCGCCCGCCATGACACCGGGAGAGTGCTACAGCATCCCGCCATGCCGAGAAAGCAAAAGAGGACGTTCGGATGCAGCCGTAACCAGCAGAAACAGCAATGCCAGTAAGAAGCAAATTAAAGTCTAATCAAAAACTTGTAAGCAATTCAGAGAAACGGACTGTGGAAGAAAGTAAGTTTTACTGTGACTACAGTAATCAAGCGTTTGCACTGAGTCGAGGTAACAAAAGAAAGTTACAGCACTGTCAGCTATCAACCTGTATCTAGTATTAAATTACGGGCTAGTGTGTGTGTGTGTGTATATATATATGTATATAAAAAAATTATGGGCTAGGAAAGCAAGAGGTCAATTTATGAAGTTGAGGAACAAGAGCATTTGTATGTATCTCATTACCAGAAACATCTGGGACAAATAGAGCTTATTTTGAGGGGATTATGGAGCAGAAAAGGCATGATCAAAACTTCCAAGAAAGTGCACTCCCAAGGACCAGAGAAACTGAAAAATAGAATCACCAACCCTGTGAGCAGCAGCAGCTATGAAGCTCAGCATCCTATGGAGCACCCACACAAATTTTCTCATGTCTGATACGCTGAATGCTTGCTACGGCTCTTCCCTCAGTGGGGGTATCAACCTCATCTCTCTCACTTCCCTGGTCACCAGCAGTCTTAAGGACTGTAAGAATTTTATCACTTTGAAATCTCTACTCTTCTATTTATATTGGTTGAAATTGATCCCCAGGGGTAAAAAATCACTCCGGGGCAATGAGTGGGGCTATCAGTCAAGGTGAAATTATTATTTTAGCTTCACCTCGTTAGGAAACCAGGTTGAAAAGAACAGTCAACACAGAGGGGAAGAAATAGCAAACAGAAATCTCAAATGGGAAAAACTTCTAAAGCCCAAATTATTGTCAGGTACAGAAGACATCATTACATGTGAGGAAAGCCAGATTTTGGACCTTTGCACAAATAGATCACCATTTCTGACTTCCTAGGATTTCTGCTAAGCCACACTCTTAGACTGCAATGAAAATCTGGATGACTCCCTTGTAAAAATGTAAACACCAGAATCTCAATCCACTCTAGCACTGACGTTTGACTGTCCAAATACTTTTACCAGACAAAATCGCTTGGATTTATTGTTGTAATTCTCCCCTTTCAGTGCCAGTGGCGATCCCATGGGTCTGAGTGGTCAGCCTGGATGCCACAGAGTGGAACAAATCAAGCCATCAATCCTAAATCCTGCACTGTTTCACTGCTCGCAAAACCGTTTGAGAGAGCAAGGAGCAAGCTAGGGAGATGTTGCAGTGAATGAAGGGTCTTTGGCCATCAAGATATGGAGAGAGCAGAGAAATTTCCCTCACTCTTCTCCTAAAGCCAGTCAAGAGGGAGCCATGCCCTTCACAGAGCAGTGAGCAAGGTCCTGGAGCTGGTCCTGGTCCTTCACCAGAAAAAAGAAATCAATGAAGTCCAGCAGAAAGCCTGGCAGGAGTTCAGGGCATGTACAGCCTCCCACTAGAGAGATCGTTAGCTGATGGAGAAGACTACACATATGATTCCTCACAGATTTTCACCCCAGGTTTTAGAAATCAAAGGAAGCAGGTACATTCTGAATGATTCATTAAACACACTCACCATTATGGTAACAGAAAATAGTATTTGAACAGGCTAGATCAATAAATGGACACGAGAACAATTTTGCACTTCCAGTCACATTAACAACATGTCCTGAGTTAGTTTCTCTCTCTCTTTCATGATTTGCATCAATATTTGAATTTGTCATGCATATTTTTATAGCATACTGATGTACGTTATGCTGTTTTGCTTAAATTTGTTACTGTCATGACATGTCTAAGACAAAATAAAGTAGACGTGTCTCTACTCCAAAAGGGTGTATTTCTAAATCAGTCTATAGAACTAAACCTCCCCTCTAATGGTACAGTAAAGTGATTAATTTTGTAAGTTATTTGGATATTTCTAGTGAAGTTTGAATTTATTTTACTTCCATATAAGTAGTTTTATCAACCACACTGTAACATTTCACAAACATCTTAACACAAATGTTTAAGTTCAGCATTTCAAAGGGAATATTAACAACTGAAAAAAAAAATTTCTTTGGTGAGGAAAGGTAAACAAAGTAATGTTTTTTCCTTCAAGGTCTCTGTTCTGATCAAATGTTTCATCCAAACTGTTTTTTGCTGGCTACAAAAAGTGATGAAGTTATGCCGGGTAAATCAACACACTATATATATTTTCACATTCATCAATCCTAACCACAATGCCACCAAAGCCAGCTAGGATTGTCTTGGAATGACCAAAGTCTCATTATTTTTCAAAATTCAAACCTTTAAGAGTTGGGTATATCTGTACCAACCAAATAGTGTGCTGCAGATCATTTTATCTATCACTTCAGGAGTATTTTGAATACTGTTTTTACTTCTTCCTTCAGTAAAAGCACTTGCCTGCTCTTCAGAATCCACAAATAACTTTCAACAAATCCAGAGGAGCATCCATCGTAACTGAATTAAGAAAAAATTCTCTTACTGCCAACATTTTGTTGCAATCAGAAAGAAAAATTCCTGCCTTATGAGTGATCAAAGTACAAGGACACTCCTTGAAAGATTAAAGTCAATGATGTATTTTAACTCATTTTCTAGGAACATCTTCTGCATCAACAAACTGCATGTTAGTTGTTCATTATCTTGTCCATGCAACTTTAGTTATGGACTTGATGCACAAAGGTTATTCTTCAGAAATGTAATTTAATATAACTAAGCAGTGTCGTTATGTAAATGCAGCTGGTATTTTCACTCTCTACACTTCATGTTCTTGCCACTGATTAATTTGACCAGAGAAACACAATTTCAGAAATGAGTTGTAGAAAAAACCGGCACCTGGCGCACTTCTGATTGCCTCTTCCGCTGGAGAAAAAGTCATTTTCGGCTTCTTCCCGGCGAGAGGCACTCTATTTAGGGCACCTACTGCTACTTTCCCTGAGCACTTCCTAAAGGTTGATACCTGACGTTAATAAACGTTAAACCTGGTCGGCTCACCGTAGGGATGCACCTCGGTCAGGGCAGCACAGCGAGGTTACCCGTGACTTACCCACGGTCACGCAGAACGCTCGGGACACGGTCGGACATCGGACCTCGCGTCCCCGGCAGCTCCCTGCGCAGCTACGTCGCCTCCGCTCCCCCGCAGCACCCGGGAGGCTACACGTCCCCTGCGGGCGGCCCTCCCCGTCCCGCTCCCGGACGCCGCCCGCAGGG
>NW_010515961.1:0-241 GCF_000687285.1 Phaethon lepturus
CCTGGGAGTGGGTTTCTGTCGCAGAAAACATCTCCAGCTGCTCTGCGCTGCGGCTGAGCATACTGAGCACCTCGGCACTAGTAAAAGTTCAGCAGCCGCCAGGCCCCTGAGCCAGGTCCGTTAACCTCTTCCACCAACATTTTGCACACTACAACACACACAGGACCGTGTCTGCCTGGAGCACCTTGGTCACGAAGCCCGGGGAGAGCGGACGCTCACCCGGCAGGAATCAAGCCCCTGT
>NW_010515961.1:383-645 GCF_000687285.1 Phaethon lepturus
GTTGCACTGGGATAAATAAGACCCATTTTTTCCACTTTAAAATATTCACAAATCTATTCAGTTTTCACTAGTTTCTCTGGGTTAGAATTTGGTCCCTGAAGAGACAGCTAAACCTGTCCTTACAATTTTTACTGGGCAGACAGCAGATCCCTGGGAATGTGTACAAAAGGCAAAGTGCATGGCATGTAACGGGAAATCAGTGCCGTTCTTTACGTGACAGACTTAAAACAAGTATCTCGTTTAATTAGAAAAAGAGAGATCG
>NW_010515961.1:737-1126 GCF_000687285.1 Phaethon lepturus
CTTATCTGTGCAATTACTTTATGTAACATTATTAAAAATTAATTTTCCCCAGAACCTCAGCAATTTAATGAAACATGCCTGGCCCTCAGCAGCGGCTGTGGCGTGCCAGCCCACCAGCATCCTCCGGGACGCGGGGCTCGGTGCCGTGGGCCCCCCCCAGGCTACTGGGCCCTTGTGCTGGGCACCTCCAGCCCTGGGTCAAAGCACCTCCGCACAGCACCCTGTGGCAGCGGCCTCAGCACCTCCCTGGCCGCAGCGCAGCACCCTTCCCTGCGCTGGCACAGCACCTCTCCCACAGCGAGCCTCCTCTTCCCCAGTGGCACGGCCGCCCTCCTCGCACCGGGCACCGCAGCCCTCGCCTAGCGGGCTCAGCACCCTCCGCTCTCCGG
>NW_010515962.1:0-5548 GCF_000687285.1 Phaethon lepturus
GTGATTCTGTGTGATTCTGTGATTCTGTGTAAATGACTGTCCTGTCCACAGTCAGCCTGGCTTCTGAGCACAGTGCTGAGCAGCAAGTTATGAAGAGGGGTTCACATTATGTATTCATGTGCTTTGCAGAATAGCACAGTCTTATGAAAGCAAATGTATTAGCATTCATTTATCTTACTAGTAAGATTACTGAAATATGAAGAAACCTAATACCCTCTGTTAGACCAACATAAACTTGGCTATTAGGTGACTATATAGCTGAAGGTAAATGGGAACTTTGATTACCTGAAAGGAGGGAGACCAATGTTGCTGAAGCAAAAAAGTTAACTTCAAAATCCTGAAATGACAAAAGCAGAATTTTGACCTTACAATAGTTACATATTTTTTACCAGACTTCCATGCAGTTGGAAGTCTTCATATTGCATAAAACTGAGTTAGAGAGACACAGAACAGGAAGCATTTTAAATCTGCATAGGAAGACTTAGAAGCAATAAATACATGGTCAAAGTTGACCGCACCAAACTGAGTGGTGCAGTTGACATGCCTGAGGGACAGGATGCCATCCAGAGGGACATGAACAAGCTAAAGGCATGGGCCCATGTGAACCTCAGGAGGTTCAACAAGGCCAAGTGCAGGGTCCTGCACCTGGATCGGGGCAACCCCCGGTATCAGTACAGGCTGGGGAATGAAGGGATTGAGAGCAGCCCTGCCAAGAAGGACTTGGGGGTCCTGGTGGGTGAAAAGCTGGACATGAGCTGGCAATGTGCACTCACAGCCCAGAAGGCCAACTGTGTCCTGGGCTGCACCCAAAGCAGTGTGGTCAGCAGGTCAAGGGAGGGGATTCTGCCCCTCTACTCCGCTCTGGTGAGACCCCACCTGGAGTCCTGCGTCCAGCTCTGGAGCCCTCAGCACAGGAAAGACATGGACCTGTTGGAGCAGGTCCAGAGGAAACCAGAACAATGATCAGAGGGATGGAACAGCTCTGCTGTGAGGACAGGCTGAGAGAGTTGGGGTTGTCCAGGGAGACCTTCTTGCAGCCTTCCAGTACTTAAAAGGGGCTTCTAAGAAAGATGGGGACAGACTTTTTAGCAGGGCCTGTTGTGACAGGACAAGGGGTTTTAGTTTAGTTTAGTTTTAAACTAAAAGAAGGCAGATTTTGACTAGACCTAAGGAAGAAATTTTTGACAATGAGAGTGGTGAAACCCTGGCCCAGGTTGCCCAGAGAGATGGTAGATGCCCCATCCCTGGACACATTCCAGGTCAGGTTGGATGGGGCTCTGAGCAACCTGATTTAGTTGAAGATGTGCCTGCTTGTTTCAGGGGGGGTGGGCTAGATGATCTTTAAAGGTCCCTTCCAACCCAAACTATTCTGTGATTCTAAAGGGGGAAAAAAAGGAAAAAAAAAAGGCATTTTTCCTCAGCTCTGACATGAGCAGCTAGGATCCCCAAAGCCATTTTCAAGTAATTTTATGGAAACTTTTTTTGCCTCCAGTAAAGTATTTTCAGACAGTGCAACCTGGAATGGCTAGTATGCACTTGTCCATGATCTAAGGAGTTGCATATAATTAGTTAATGAGTCAACAGCAATTAGGAGTTCTTATTTTAGTACCAACACATGCCAGCAACTGGAAACAAAAAACAGCAAAGAGAAACAGGCCTGGACTGAATTAAAAAAAAAGGAGGTTCTGCTGCATTTCCAACAGTTGTAGAAACTGGTCCACCCACCACATCTCTAACACCATTTTAGACTTCAGGCAGCAGCAGTCATACCATGGTGCAGTATAGAAACAGAGACATGGCAGCAACATGGACATCAGCTAGTCTATATGTCTCTCCCTCCTCAAGGCATGGTCAAGTCTCTCTGACCCATCTCTAAGCTGTGCAAAAGCAATGTTGCTAGTAGAGGTTCTCCAGAGCTGGGGCTATGTCTTCAAGCAATTTTTCCTCTGCTAGACTAGGACGTCCTCCAAGAGCAAAGGACTGCACTGGCAGGCTGGGAAGACTCAACAACACAGTCGTAGCGTGGCATACAGGATTTCTGTGAAGAAATGGTGATTTTGTGGCTCAAAACCAATTGCAGGCTTAGTGCTGCAAGGACTTTATGCACTCAGCAGTGTCAGTCATGGCCAAGCCCCTACAAATACACAAGGGAGGTCTTAAACGGTGAATCAGAATAGCACAGCTTTGGCTCCTCAAAGAGCTTGGCAAACGTCCGCCCACCTTCAGTTTCACAGCTCGCCATCCAACATGGGCAGGGCCTTAACCGAGGGTCCAGAGCAACTGTCCCTTGTGCCCTGAGCATGGCACTGCGACATCGCAACTTTTCACTTAGCAGGCAGGCAATTAGCCTTCTTGTTTAATTGTATCTGATGAGTGACACACACAGGCCCCACGCTGTTTAAACTTTGACGTATCATTTTATTTATTATAGCAGCTTCTACAGTTCTACAAATGGATGACACACAATCCATTATCACTTTGGAAGCATTATTATTCATGTAAACATGTCCCAGAACCTTGGACTTTTTTTAATTCCTCTTTTTTTTTTAATTTCTTTTCACATTCTTTTTACATTCAGATTGCAAATTCCCAATCCTGCCAATGAGATTTCCTCCTCCTCACCAACCCAAAATAAATTAGAGAACAAGCTGCTATCTCTAAAAGCTTTATAAATAAAACATACAGCACATACACACACAAAGGCTACAATTTTAGAGTACTTTTGTATCGTGGATGGATTTAGAGATGTCATTGCAAATGCACAGATGCTGCCAGTCACTTAACAAGCGCTATGCAGTTTGACATCCCATCAGATTGTGGCCCTTTGTGGCAGTTGAGGTTTCCCAGGGCAGAAAGTAACATGCTAATTTCTTCTGTCAAGGAGACAAAATAATGATAACCACACCACCAGATTCGTCGAGGGACAGAACTAAAATTACTCTTTCCTGCCTCAATTAAATAAAAATTATGACAGTTCAAAAGAATGCTAAAAGTTTTCTGAAAGTGGCTGAATCGCACCATCCAAAGTAGCTAGTGGAAACATTTGCTTTTTTCTTTACTACAGAAAGGAAGTATTTTTCCTTTTTTAAAAAAAAACAAACAATTTTAGTTTTATTTTCTTCTCTTTTCCAACAGAAACATGCAAAATATGAAGAGAGGAGAAGAAGAAAAAGAAAGCAGTTCCAGAGCTAAGAAAGCCTGTTTTTTTCCTACAAAATGGTGCTGATTTTTAACTCAATTAACACAAAGCTGCTGTTTAGGCATCGCCCATCTGTCGGAGACACCCGCAGGGGATGGCTGCCGGAGAAGGCCTGGCAGAGGGACAGGCTGTGGCCAGGTTTCCTTTCTGCGGCATCTAACACAGCCCAAACACCGACTCAAAGCTTTTCCGGCTTCCAGCCCTCCCCACGCTCGGAGACTAAAAAGGCAGAAAAGTTGAAGGAAAAGAAAGCAAGTTGGAGCAGGAGAAAAAGACTCTGTTCCGAACTGAATAGCCTGAAACGTTTTATGTTAACCCACATTTTGAAAAATAAGATTTCAGCCGTCAAAAGCAGTCATGCATGCCCCTACGCCAGCGGCACCCACCGCAGGTGAGGAGGTGGCCAGCGCGCGCCTCGCCCGCCCGAGGACGGCAGGGACCGGCCGAGGATGCTCTGTCCCATCCCAGCACGGAACGGGGCGGGAAGCGCCCGGCTCCTCCGACTGACCCTAAGGGAAGGGAGGTCCCCCTCCACCGAGCCTCAAGCAAGGGGTCCAGGGCTGCAGAAACCTATGTCTGTCCATCTAGCTCACAAAATAAGTGTCCAAATAATTGCGCTGCTTTTTTAAGGGCTTGAAAGGGTCCTGAGGGATCAAACAGCCGGATTCAATAGCCATGTTTTTTAGCCAGGCCACAGCTGTCATCCTCAGCCAGGCCGCAGACGTGGTTAGCTTCAGGTGCGATGGTGGCCACTAAAAAGCCGGTATGGAAGAAGAGCCTTGCTGGAAGTTTTAAAAGGAGTGGTTTAGTGGGCATGGTGATATTGGGTTGATGGTTGCACTTGATGATCTTTCATAACCCGTGTGGGTGTCTGGTTTTTTGGACAATGCTAGGCTCCTGGCCTCAGTGAAGGCCGACGGTAAGCAGAGCGAACAAAGGCCTCCTTCCGCTCCTGTTGGATCCGTTCACCTCCGTTTTCACCGCACCGCCCTGTTCCTGGGTGAGGAGGAAGAGGAAGGGACAGCGAGCTGACCTGCAGCACCACCACCCAGCGTCTCCACGCCGTTCTCCCAGCCTGTTTTGCTCAGCTCCTTTGCAAACCAGTCAGCCCCCAGCCTCCCTTCGCACAAACCCTCCTGTGGTGTCAGCCACCAGGCGCTTATCCCACCCTATGTCCGTCATGCTTTTTGGTAATGGGGGCCTGAATCCGCCCCAGCTGACTCCAGGCACCTGCCCGGGACACTTGCATTAAGAACCTGACCTTGGCGAGACGGGCAGCCTCACGCCGGTACTCCCACCCTGCAGAGTGGACGGGGTGGCTCGTCCCGAGCGCACCCTCACCAGCCCGTCTCTGCACTGATGATCGCCCACCAGCTGCACCCGCGGGTGCCCGAGCCGAGCCCATGCCCGAGCTCCCCACGGCAGGCAGCGTGGCACTGAGGCCCAGCCCTGCTCCCCAGGGCAGCCGCGAGGAGGTGGGACGCCACGTATGACCCCCCCCCGGCTGCACCCGCGGGTGCCTGAGCCGAGCCCATGCCCGAGCTCCCCACGGCAGGCAGCGTGGCACTGAGGCCCAGCCCTGCTCCCCAGGGCAGCCGCGAGGAGGTGGGAGGCTCGGAGCAAGGGAGCAGCAGCAAGACCAGGTCCCCGTACGGGACGGAGCGCTCGCACCGTTGCGACCGGGTGGTTTAAGGAGCTGCCTCTCCAAAGCCACGTTTTCCTCCCTGTTATTTCCCGCTGCTCAGCAGAGCCCTGCCAGGACGCAGCTGGGGCTCACGTCAAACTAAGGCTTAAGAGCCAGAGTCCAAGGGAAGGTGGCAACAGGCAAGGGACAAAGGAGAAAAACAAGCTGTGATTTCAGTGATTCAAAGGAGTCATTTTAGTCAATCCACTAGTTAATGAGTTAGTGGCGCTGGCACAAGGTCAAATCACAAATGGGTAAGAGCGTTTCTCCAATGCAATCATTTATTTCTCCATTTTTAGTCCCTCATTTCAACTTGAAGAGCAGCGCTAAAAAGGAGAGAGAAATCAGCTTTCCATCTTTATCTGAGAAAAAGACTTGTAAAAAGCCACAGATACCAAGCATACCTCCTCTCCATCCTTGTCTCCATACCAGCCCAGTTCCCTAGTCTGCTACAGCTGCTAGTCCTTTTAGCAGAGGGAAATATTTGTAATAAGCATTGCTGAACGTTACAGAAACACTGAAGAGCAGTTGGAGATCAATTAAACAGCCTTATCCCTAAGCAGCAACACATTGAAATGCAGGAAAGGAGAGCGATAACCAGCAATGGGTCAATGCGATGCATCAGCTTCATTAGAATTGATCTACCCATAAAAAAAAATCCTGCT
>NW_010515962.1:5579-16636 GCF_000687285.1 Phaethon lepturus
TTTCATCTTAGGGTAGTTTCAATCCAGGACAGAATTTCACAGATTTACTTTCCCACACAACCTTTTCCAGTTTCCAAGAGAAACAGCTCTCTTTCATGCTGCCTTTTACTATACATTTTCAGTGAGATGAAACTGAACGAACCTGAGTGATTAGGACATATGAAATGACAAGGAAATAAAGACCATTTCAGATGAGCATTTTTCATTTATACTGCTCTATCTTATTAAACTAAGACTGTTGACCTTATTAAGAATATCAGTTTAACAGCCCACTTCAGAGTGGACACCTGAGTGTTAAACTGAGTGCTTGAAAGACATATTAAATCAAGTAAATATTGACAGCTTGCTCTTCCTATCCTACCAGTCAAGCACTGTTTACTTTAGCATCTACATAAAATATAGAAGACTGACAAGGGTATATCTCATGGCCTCTGTATCTCTCAAAGCACACCTATTTTTACATAGATACCTTTGTTGCAAGGCTCTTTTTCTTCTTTACTTACACAGCATCTAACACAATGATGCTTTAGCTTATGAGCTCCAAGGCACGGCCACAAAGAAAAAAAAAACCACACAGTAATGGCTGTATAAATGGTCTTTAACACATAGCAAGACTTTACTAACATCCATTAATTGATTCTTAGAAATATTGGAATTTCTTTCCAGCCTAAGGGCTGTGACAATATGACTTGTGCATCATCTACTGCAAGCCAGAAGCAACCCAAGGCTTGAACTCAGTCCTTCCTACTTGACAGAGGTTACAACACTCAAATCAGACCCACCACTTGGCCTAGGAATCAAAGTTTGAAATAGAAGCCAGGACCTGAGAGGCAGAAGCTCTGAACTAGGTACCTGTTATGGACAATCTGGAATTATTTTCCATTTTCCCCCCAGAAATCCCTTCCTACCATGCCACCTGGTCTGCAACTCCATGGAAGTGAAAGAAGCCTACAGATACTCCAACATTCCACCTCTGTGCACCCCTGGTGAGCCAGGGACAATGGCTTGGAGCAGGCTTTACCAAGACAGACATGCATTTTGCTGCACCAGTAGTCAAAAGATTGCCTAAACTTCAGCTCAAAGTTTCCTGCTTAACCTGTCCATGTCTTGTGGGTAGGGACCACCACCGTTTCTGGTTCTCCTTCTCAACGTCCTAACAGAAATGAATTCAGGGCAAAAAAAGGGTTGCCTTGTTTGAGGTTGACATCCTGGATCTCTCATGACTAATGATTTCATTTCCTGATAACAGGAGGAAAGAAGGTACTTGTTACAGCTTACTCTACTAGTGTCTGAATCAGTCACTCCTCAAAAAATCATCTAAGTGATCCCACCAAGACAGAGAAGCAAAGGATCCTACATAACCCTCTCCTTGAACGTCTCCTGTGTCCCAGGGCAGAGGGATTGTCCTGGTAGGGATCTGGCAGCTGGTGTTAATTAAATAGCATCACTCCTGCCTTGCACCCTTCTTTTGTTGCACCGACCTGCCATACCTCATCTTAAAGCAGGCATCGGGGTCATCATCCAATTGCTGTGCTTAACGAGCCTCCTCCAGGCCCCAGCAATGGTCTGTGTGTTGCACTCCAAGCCTCTGGGACATGTGAGGCAATTAGACTTCACATGTCCCTCTAAACTAAGCTGAACTACCCCATGTTTGCCATGGCTAAAAGCAAACACAGGGACAGGCACCAGAGGATAAGGAGCAGCGGCTTGCTTTATAGTAGTCACTTGAGGCTGAGCCCTTGATCAAGAGAAGTCACAAGCTCTTTCTCCCGCATTTGTGTGGTGCCTCACAAATGGGGTCCAGCTCCCTCAAGGCAACTGCAATTAAACAGTACTCTCCTGAGGAGCAGCTTTCCTCTGACAAAGTATTTCTGTGTTCCTTTATATTATCTTCTTATCCATGAATAAATGCAGCAGGCTTATCTCTGCTACTTCGTGTTTGCTTTAATAACTAGCATGAAGCCTGTATTTATTACCCAAATCCTGTTTTTAAATCTCACTCTTAGATAAAGCAGTAATGGCATGGTTGCTCTGCTCGGATAACCCTGCAGCTCTTCTTCTTTTCATGAGGAAAAAAAACTACCTCCGACATGCCCCGACAAACCTGCTGCCACTCTGACGTCTAACGTTGTTGCCAGAAACATCCCGGGTTGTCCTGAGTTTCCATCCTTCCTGGGAAATCAACACAAAAGATCTCAGAGACTTTCCAAAGCAGATGCACGTAAGGCATGTCTATATTTACTCAAAGAGTGGAAAAGACTGCAGTTCATCCCCCCAAAAATGGCAAACCAGCATCTGGATCCTCACTGAGAGAGAGACCAGAAAGCATTCTCGCAGTAGGTATGTGAGGGTCTCATTAAGCGAGGTGCTCAGGTTTGCAAATGCTCCGAATGTCTCAACTAGAATAAAGAGGCTGGTAATGAGAGCAGAATAAGCTCAAGACTTCCCTTCGCCGGGAAACTACTTGGCTGGGGGAGTGATGCTCTCCCAGCGATGCTCCTGCCCTTCCTTCCAAACCCCAGAAGAGCAGTGCTGTCTATAAACAAAAGCGACATTTCACTCAAGGAAAGACTTAGGAAAGTTGTTGAGGTGAGGAAGGAAAGCTTAGAAAGTGAAAAATACATAAAAGAGGAGAGAAGCAGGGAGGTTTTCAACAAGTGGAGCCTCAAATGACTTTTAAAGCAATTCAAAATTGTCCTCTCCTGGCTCTAATGGCCCTGGCAGCAGAGATTACAGTTCCAGCTGCTCACCAGATTACTTCTGCTTCCTCAGCAAGCAGAGCAGTCCAAAGGAAGGTCAAAATCTGCTTCAGACAGCAACCACCTGCTTATGTCAGATGCGGGGACCTGGCTAACCTCGGCAGCGACACGCGGCTGCCAGAGCAAGAGCGCCGTCCCCAGTGCTCATCCACCCACAGCCACGGGCTGCCGCAGCAGCAGCGCCGGTGGGTGCACACCTCAAAGGGAGCTGGGCTGGAGGTCCAGTCCACTGTCATGGCTGGACCAGGATGAGTGTTTCATCAGGTCCCCAGCACCACGCTCAGCCTCTCGGTCAGGCCACAGCCACCTCCGGTGAACATCAGCCTCCACGCAGCCCCGTCCCTTACCTGCTCTGAAGATGACCACTCCTTCCAATCCACCAGCATAAGTGCTCGTGTAATTAGTCCCTAAACCTGATTAAGTCAAGTGATCTGGATTAGCTTTAAAAAAAAATAAAAAAAAATTGTTCTGTCTTGGTTTAGAGGTTTTTTTTTCTTCCCCTAACTCTGTTCATTTTGACCACCCGAAGCTGCTGGACAGTCATACATGCAATGAGATGGGACATCTGGGAACTTCTGGGAGGAGATCAGGGATGCAAAAGGAGCCCAATGACAGCTGGAAGTACATCAGCCCCCCAGAGCAAGGCTTGGGGCCACAGGGATCTCAGATGCCAAAGCAGTTGTGTAGGAAGCTGTTAATTAAACACAGTTTATTTTGGCTTTCATTGATTTACACTAAAGCAGATTTAAAGTCAGACTGGATTAAAGCAGTGGGATTGCACTTTGCAAGAGCTGCACCATCCGTGTCACTGTGTTTAATTACAAGCAACACCAAAGAAGCTCTTCTTCCCGATCAGTCTTCTCATCAGTGCTACTGGGTAAGAATATTTAATGAAAAAACAACTGCATTATGAGAAAGAGCTTCTGTGGGGATTTTCAGACCAAATACTTGGATGCTTCTAGAAGCCCAGCTTGGTACCAATTACAAAAACTGGGCAGCGTGACCTAAAGAATGCAAGGAAACAACATCACCTACTGTCAGCTCCTCAGCAGCAGCTCCATGTGCTAAAATTAGAGGAGCAGGAATCCTCATTTTTAAATATGCCAGATTATCAGCTTTTAAGTAAATGCTCAAATGTTTCAACATAATTCCTACTATATTAGGAAAACCTAACAATTTTTGCATAGGTGGTACTGACAGAATCTGGCAGGTGTTGAATTTTCCAGATGAGGTATTTTGTTGAATAAGTGATGAAAACAATTTTGAAGTCAAACCCTGGGACCTGCAAGCTGAAAACTTTACTGAAATCGGGTTATTCTCTCTATGGACAGAAGTGCGCAGTCTGCGTTCTCATACTAGCCACTATCCGTTTTGTGCCGAGAGCACAATAGGCATCATCCGAGACAACAAAAAGACAATCTTTCCCCTAGAGAAACCTAAAACCTATCAGATGATGTGTGCTGGAGGCCTTTTAGGTGTTCAGCTTTGTGCATTAGTAGAGTCACTACAGTTCACAAAAAATAAACCAAAGTATTTGAAAGGAAGAGGAAGTCAAAGCTTTGATTTCTTGGATAATTTTGCATTGGTTCAGATTAAATCTTCAAACCAGGAGCTGCTATAGAGCAAATCCCTGCAGGCTGTGCAGGCATCCAGCTTCTGCTCCAGGCTCCCGTGATCCTGCAGGAGAGGTACCAGCTTCCTTCAGCAGAGTGAGCCCATGGACGTTACAGATCACATCTAATGCGTAATACTCTTTAGGTTTTAACTGAAAACGAGTTCTTCTTTAGGGTGATCTAGAAACCACATACAAAGGACAAAATTGCTGCAGAATTTAGATAATGTCATTTTCTTTCACCATTACTTTCATCCCTACTGAACCCAGCCAGACTTTCTCATGAAGGATATAAAACCCCAGAGTTCATTTATGCAGCTAACATGCCCTTACCTGCAAGCCTTCCTCTCATACTGCAGAGTCATTTGCAAAGGGCACCACTTCATAGCACAAGCTTTTATGTCCATCTGACAGTCCATGGACAGTTACACAAAAAGACACGGGGACAATTTATGGATCTAATCCCACCGGATGACTGATTGTTGTGTTGTAAGCAAAATTCAATTAGGAGAACTTGCAAGATCAGCCTCTGTGCTTGTTAGCATCCAGCACAGGGCAGCTATGTTTCGGCTGCCTATTGACTGAGCAATCGAAAGACAATTGCTGCATCCAGCCAGGGAAACGTCCGAGGAGCTGTACGGTTCAGGAATGGGGGAGGTTTCCAAATAAAATCATCCTGAAGAAGCTTGATCCACAAGATGATTGCAACGCTCCAAGTTTTCCAACAAAACTTCAGCATTACCTTTATAAGAAATCCTTCACAGATGACATTTTGTTTGCCTGCCTCTAACAATAAACAACTTAATCGTCAATTTTTGCAGCTCTCACAGCTGTAAATTCTGCAGATCAGGACCTGGCTTCTATGATTGTGTCAATGTAAAGAGCTCCTGATACAAACCATCTACACCAAAATGTCCAGGGGAGGTCTCAGAAGTACGCCACACAAGTCACCAAAAAACTCATGGACTTATGCATATCCCTGGTCCTCTGCTCCCCAAACCGTCAGTTCTTTCTTCAAAAGTTCCTCACATTACAAGGCAGAGGTCTAATAATCAAAGGCTCTTCCAGAGGGGGATGAACCTGAAGGTGTGTGCTTTGTTCTGTCTCCCCTCGTCTGCAGCAAGTGTTCAAATTAAATCTGATTTTTAGATTGGTTGGAGTTAGGTAATTTCCTTCCAAGGAACTAGGACCTGTCACAACTCCTAAATAACTTAACATCATATAAGACCCAGGAGAATCTGGGGATGGACCTAACCCAGAGCGGGAAACAGCTTTGGTCAGTGAAAGAGCAGAGTCTAGGACAAGACTTTTACATTTTTCCCTCTGAGCTCCAAAATGCAGTTTCCTGCCTGGAGCAACCTGGCTTGTCCAGCCCTGATCCAGGCAAGATTATTCAGCACACAGGTTTAATATATACAAGTCATTACACCAACCTTCCCACCGATTGCATAGAGGCTTTTATCAAAGTCACTAAGATCTGACACCGATCAGATGCACAAGTTTACAGTAAATCTTGGTGCCACAATGCCAGATAACTTTAAAACATAAATAATTATTGAAATGCTCCCAAACCAGTTTGTGACTATTGTGGAGGGACTGATGGGTTTACACAGAGAGGAGCAGAAAGTACAAGGCAGAAAACTGAAGCATGGGCATGGTGGTGTTGGGTTGACGGTTGGACTTGATGATCTTAAAGGTCTTTTCCAACCTTAATAATTCTGTGATTCTGTGATTGCAGCTGGAAACCTCCTGGAGTCTTCTCCAGGCCCAGGTTTTGTTGCTCCCAGCCCTTGGTTTCTCTGCATGCAGGAGCCAGCAAATTAAGATTTAAGCCATTCTAAAAATTTGCCTCAGGTCAGAAGCATTTGGTACTCTGAGGATGATGTATTCAGCACGGTCCGACAGCCAGCACTAAATGATGACAGCGATTTCCAGCGGGACCAGAACCTGGACACAGCGTAGGATGCAGAGGCACCACCAAGAAGACAGCCTCGACGCTGGCTGCTTCAGAGTCCTGCATTTTAGCCGGAAAATGGAAAGTTTCCTTGGCACTCACAAGAAGATAATCAGAGCAGCAGAAGTAACCAGACTAAACAGGCACTGTCCAACCACTGCTACATTACAGCTGCGCTTCGGGCTGATGCTGCATGGCTACTTTCCTTAGCAAATTAAAGGATTTACATGTTTACGGAGCCTTGCAGCTTCCAAATAGTTAAGCAATCATCACTGTTTTAATCTTCTGCAACTGAGGAATGATTCCCAGTCACAGAGGGGCTGGACAAGCAACGATGCACACACAAATCCCAACTCCACGTCCACAGGAGAAAGTTTATCCTCCCCTGGGCTTCTGACTTGCCTAACAAAACCAAATAAACATCAGCTGCTCACAATTGTCCACCGATAATGGAGTTATTTACTGACTAAACTGCTCTATGAACAACATTCAAGTACTTGTTTCTCTCCATCTGCTTCACTGTTTTATCCAATGTGATGAACAGGTGAGGTTGCTTCTTCGGTTTTTTGTTCATTTCCTTCTTATAATTAACCACATCAGCTTTTTCCAGCAGCATGAGAAACACCTCATTCCCTATTGAAACTGTCAGCAGATTCAACAACAAAAAAATCACCATATCCTTCTGGAATTACACCATCTCTAGAGAGACAATCTGGATAAAAAAAAAAATCTTTCTCTGATGCTCTCTGTTACAGCTTAACTTTTTGGGAGGGGAGGGGTTGATGATATGAGATTAAAATATACAGCATCTTCTTCACCCTCCATCCGTCCAAAAAAAGGGAAAGAAAGAATACCATCAGCAAACACAAAGTACTCCTCTGGGGGTCGACAGCTGCTAGAACAGTCTGCAAAAAGTCCCTGACCTCAATTGAACGACCTCTGAAATGATGCATGATCCCAAGATCTGCCATTTGACCGGTCACGCAGCCGAGAGCACACCCACCCCCAAAAAAAGCCATCACTAGCAACCACAAACCAGAATTGGATTTGAACTCAGAGGCAAAGAACTAGACTTTATTGATCTTCTTATCTGGAATTCAGTGACTCAGTGGGGAGCCCAGAAACCTGAAATTATGGCCTCACTATAAAATTCTCCTCTCCTGTTATTTCCAGGCAGTGTTCTTTATCAAAAGCCAACCTACTACTTTTAATTTGGTGTCTGGCTCTGCAGCTTTCTTCAGAAAGCTTCACATGAATGATTAACTGGTAAATACGCAATTAAATTTGAATTGTTACTGTTCCAGTTATTGAAATAAGCTGCATTTGTTAAAATTTATTCTTTTACTCGCACTCATTAATGGTATCTAAATGTCAAGCAAACAGCATTTTTGTGTGTATGTTCATCTTACTGTCCAAATGTATTCACTGAGCAAAGGTCAGGAATTTGCTGAATTACAAATGCAATTGTTTAGAGCAACTTAGTAAAATCTACACTTAATTTGCTCAGCCCAGCATCCTGGAAGTTCCTACGGCAAAATATTGTGCCAGATGTATTAAGTGCAAATTGCATTATAAACTCATTTATAATTAAAACTGCCACTCCTGCGCCTCCTGCCAGACCCCACATTCTGCTGAACAGACACATCGCTCTCACCCTTGCCGTTGCTGTATCAGTTTTAATCTTCATAACAGTTAAGTCTCTCTACACCCCTGGGAAATGCACGTGCTCGAGAAACTGAGGCAGGAGTCAAGCGGTGTTTCCACGGCCCTGAATGATGGGCGCGGGAGCGTGGAAGCTGCCAGCTCTCCGTCCGCCGCTTCTCTCCCCCTCCCTGAGGATGTACTAAGGACACTGGCCTCAAAAGCAAATGTGGAGTGTCTCTTCAGGCTGGACTGCTGCTCAGAAGACTCTGCCTGTCTCGGTCCAGTGATGATATAGGAGACACCAGGGATTTGATCCCCTCAGCTGAATGCCTAGAGATGCTGAAGAAGGAGCCACCAAGGACACACAGCTCCTTGGACTCCTCAGTGCCCATCTCTTCACGTGCTTCTGCTGCTGCCCTCTCCTGCAAGAGACATCCATACCTGCCTTGGTGCGCTCCCTGGGACTACGAGGCCCCAGTCAACATGGTTTCATCTTCAAAAAGCCCCCAGAAGCTTGTCTGCTACCCCCTCACCTTGCTGGCAGTGGTGGACGCCAGTGTACGGGCTGTGCACCCTGCTAGTCCATACCTTTTTCTTTGCCTCCTCATGTTTATGTGGCAAAAAGCTCTTTATGGGCTGTGGTAGCCCAAATCATCACATCAGCACACGTAATCATTTGAAATTACCTAAAGAGCATCTACCAAGGGAGAAAAGCAGGAAAGTATGGCATGTGCTATAAACCACCGTGTCACTGGGAAGATACCGCTGATACTGAGCTCAGCTCCGTACTGAAACAAGTATTTATCACCTCAGAAATCCAAGCACAGACCCAGGAGTCCACAGAGCCAACATTTCTCCCTCTGGCATGATATACAGCCCAAGACTGATCCATCTAGCATAGCATCCCCTTACTTATCTCCCCTCCAGAGCAGTATTTATGACACATGCCCCATGGGACAAGGCTGGTCCCAGTATCACTTCATCACAGTAGCACCTTGCCTGGGATCCTGCCAGGCCAGGACACAGGTATAAGCTTTCCTTGTGAATTTTCAGTTCAAAGCAAGGTTGTGATACCCTTGGTTAAAAGGGCAATAGAGGTGCAGCTTAATTACCCAGTATTATAACGCAGCTATTCTGAGAGGCTGCAGAAGGAAATTGGCACCATTCTGATGGAATATTCCACGTGGTTAACGGCAATTTTGTGCAGCCTCAGAGAAGACAGGCAGTTATCTAGATCTGTTGAAAGGTAAGAGTGACACGCAGAGTGTTATTCTTGCCTTACATAAAGTACAACCATGTATTTTCAGGCTATGTAGCTTATATTTTTAGATGAGAAGAAAGGAAAGCAAGAAAAAAACTGAAGTCAAGCTGAAAACAAATTGGATGCAATTCAGAAGGACAATGGAAAAATACAGGATGAGAAGGAAATGGTAAAGCAAGAAGTTAATAGAAAACGGTCAGGGCAGCACCACGAATCACAAGTCAGAAGTGCCCCGCAAGCGTTGTGTGCATCCACACCATGCAGAATGAACAAACATCCTACAACACCTGGGAGGGATGGAGGTAAGTACCACCCAGGAATCAACAGCTCTAAGATCTCATCAGGAAAATGAAGTGTAGCCTTGGGCATGCGTTTCAGATGTGTACCAACTGAAGAAGACACCCCAGGAGACCAACAGGCATGATCAGTGATTATGAAACTGCGGCTTTAGAGGAAAGATTGGATTAACTGGTAGTTAGGCAGGTAAAGGGGGAGAAGGCTGAGGAGAGACTTGATAATTCCCTTTAAAGATGTAAAAAGCAGCCACCAAATAGAAAAGACTAGTTGTCCTCTCTGGAAGCAAAACCAACAGGTCATAATCAGGAGACTTAGGGTAGACAAGAGAAAGGATTTTTTAACAGTACTGATAGCGAAGATCCGGAGCAGGTTGCCAGGGGGTAAGGTGTAAAGTCTTTTTATGGTGAATGTAAGTAAAGGTAAGATAATTCAGACGAAGTCCACCCTGTCTTGCCTCTTCTGCAGGTCCCTGTGGAGGCCTGGCTCTATGGCTGCACCCACATGTGCAATGGGGCCCTGGCCCCCAGGCCTGGAGGAAAAAAAACCCATGCCTGCTTTGAATTACCCTCTCCATTAGGTTATCCAAAGACTGAGCAGCTCTCATCATGCTCTGAAATGTACTCAGGACCACGTGAGGTCGGGCTGACCAGGACCAGGACTGTGACGCAGACACTGTGGAAGGTCATCCAAGGAACCCGGACGAGATGCTCCTTTTGCCTGTTGGGCTGCAGGTTGGTAAGGAGAGCCACTGGCCAGTTTCTCAACACCAGCAGTGACCAAACAAACCTGACCTTGCCAGCACACTCAACTTACTTATTAGCTGGGAAAAAATTAAATAACCTGGAAAAGGAATATGAGCAGGAAGAAGCCAACAGCACTGGAGGGGAAGCTCAGCTTGGCTAAGTGCCCTCACAGCAGTATATGAAGCTCTGAGCTGCAGAGGTCCCAGAGGGTGGCAGCAGGGAGTCTCCATGGGAGGCCCCAGCTACTTGTGCTGTGCTTGGTCCACAAATACTTTTACCTCATTGGACCCAAAAATAAAAATCTCAAGTGTCTATCCAACAGCTCCTGTCAATATTAATTCTCCCCCAGTTGCCTTGCTATTCACAGCAAGATAACTAAAGCAATGCTCATTAATTAGTGAAGGAGACCAAAAAATACAACCGGAGCTTGCGAAACAGTCACTGTTTTATTTGAAATGCTTACCATGGGTGTAAACCAAAAATGTCTAACCTCTGTCCCTAAAATTTGTAAGCACTCTTCTGCATATGCTCTCCACATGACACAATTTCTTCCCTGCTGGGGAGAGTTGCACCAAAGCAGAAAATATGCTTCTAAAATTTTCCAGGACAGATATATCCAGAAAGATATTTTATAACTGGTACTATGAAACCCAAGGCTACACTAAAGCAAATGACACAGGTGCAACATCTCCAAAGACACCAAGAACCAGAAAGCCCACCAGTTTCTTCAGCCCTCTGCTGTAGCAGTAGCTTATGCCTGGAGTTCAATTCAAAATTACGGTTCAGC
>NW_010515962.1:16667-26933 GCF_000687285.1 Phaethon lepturus
ACAGAAAAAATGTGCTTTCCTGGGCTTTTTCTTTACAATCAGTCATTCAACATCCCCTTGCCAGCAATGAAAATTGGTCACATGCTCAACCTCTTTCCTTGAGGAGTGTAGCTCGAGAGGAAAGCAGGAGGTAGACATGGCAGATTACACCCCAGCAGCTCTGAAACACGGGGAGCACATCTGTCTCTGCAAGGTTCTGCTGCAGCAGTGAAAGACCCAATTATGCACATCATTTTTTTAATTAGGAAATGACGTGTGATTTATAAGCCTTAGTGCAATGTGGTATTTGAACAGCCAGGAGTGACATTTCAGAATGGCATTAGAGTAACTTTTTCTCCCCCTGCCCCCCGAAGTCACTCAAGTCAGTCATTCAGACAAAAAGTCCTTTGTCTGGGTTTTAATCCAAACTAGTGGAGTTCTGTATATGTTCTGTTCATTCTTTTTTCACCTTTTCCTCCTCTCTTTTTATTTAATAGGAACGCGGTTTCTTACCTGCAGCCAGCAGTGACAACTGTGAGTGTACCTGTCTGAATTCCAGCATACATAATCAGGATCTGAGTTTCTCTTAAAAGAAAGAAAAGGAAGTTCACAAAGCCTGGAGGAGGACAATTATGTACCCACCAGTCCAACCACGCCAGAGACCTTGTCTGCATGAAGGGCTGTGGGTGGCATGGACCCAGCATCCCCCATCAGCAGCATGATCCTGCAGCCTGCTCCTCAGCCACATCCACCACGCACTGCTGGCCAGACCCATGTCCAACATGTGAGGTCCCACAGTGATGGGGAGGAGAGGATGGCACCAACGTACAGTGTATAAGCAAAAAATCTCCCAGAGAAATTGTGTGGAAGGAGCTCACTCTCAGCACACAAAGCTTGATGGGTCTGAGGAGGAGGAAGCTTTGCTCAGATCTCCTGCTGCCACAGAAACCACAGCACTTCAGTCACACATCTTACAGGCAACTACCTGACCACCAGGTATGTCCTCTGACCAGAGCTGCAACAAGAAGAGGCACCTGGTCTCCCCAGATCTCATAAGACTTTTAAATAAGTTATCATCAACTATGGAAAGGCCAGGAAGAAGGTCATGGCATCTTCAGAAACTCACTTGCCAGACACCAAAGGGGGCTGTGGGGGTATCACAGCCCCATGGTGCACACATCCCAGTGGCAGCTCAGAGGACTGTGTGGTGCACACTCAGCACTGGTGGGGGCTACTCTGAAAGAAGCCGAGGGCATGCGAAACTAAAGCTATGAAATGATAACTGGCCGTTTGGGACGTAGCTGTGGCCTGCCACTTCCTATAGAGCTGTTACTACAAAAGTAAATCCCCTCCATGTAGACAAGTTCTAAGCACAATGCAGATGAAAGAATTTCTTCTTTCTGCAGAAGAAACACATCTGCTCACTGGTACACACGGGCACAAGGGTTTTAAGGACGATGGTGAGAAAGAGTAATAGAAGCCACCAAAACCACAGGGGGAAACATGGCTAGCAAGAACAGCACAGTGTCAAAAACAAGAGGACTGAAAGATTAATACTACCCTTGCCTGCTGGGAGGAATACAGGAGGAGAAAGGCTGGCATACAGTGTTTTGGACTCAGAGGCATGAGTCAAAGCATGAGTTTAGATGGACAGGGGAGACATTTCTCCATCAGCAAAGTCATAAATGCACATAACCAGTCTATGAATGAAAAGATCCATTCTAGCTGCACCACACCATTACATATGAAAACTCACATGTCTGAATAGGCTAGCAAGGGCTTGGCTACCAATTTCAGCTGGAAGGCAATCACTTCCTCTGGCACACCACCTCCATGTGAAGAGGTGAGCATAAACCTACGAGTGATTTGTGGACACGAACTATGCTACTGTGACCCTTGATCAAGTACAACCTGAGGAACCCCCCGGATTACCACAAAGCCTCGATGAATTCAACAAGCCCTGGAGCACAGGGAACTAAGTTGGTGTCCAAAGGGAAAATGCCTGACAATCTACCTACTGGAATGAAAGCAATCAAGAGGCAGCTGCTAAAATTGAAATCGCCTGGCTAGAAACCATACTTCAACATAATCATCATATTTATATACTTAAACAAAAAGCATTTCTTACTGTTAGGGCTTTATCAGACCACTCACACTTGAAACACCTGCTAAACCTTACACATTCAAAAACAGGGTGGTTTTTTTTTTCTATTTACATCTTTCCATAATGACCAAAATATTAAGGTTTCCCCACCTTGGGATTTGACTTTATCTTGACGAAGATGACTTGGATAATCTGAATTAAATTACCCCTGAAACAGAATTAAAAAATACTGTCTGTGGACTGCAAGCACTTGAATATCTTTAAATGAAGACATAGCATTAAATTACACCATCCTTGGAACCTGCAGCTCCCAGGTTCAGATGCAGAATCCAAGCCTATGTCGTTTAAATATTGCCTCTCCTTAAACCAAATAAAACATGACCTGTGTTTGTTTATATTCTGCATATTTCATTCACTGTAGCTCTCTTCCATGCAAGTCTCAAAGGCAAACTCAATAAAATATAAAGATCATGAGATACTTGTTTTTCAGGCTGACTTGCCTTTCCCCTCTTTTAATTAATTTCACTGTCAATCTCATTACTCAAGCACTCCAAGAACAACTCAGTATTTTTAGTAATTCTTCAATTCTGTTTGATTCTACACATTACTCCTAATTTCAGGTGTTTCTGTTCATTTCAATAACCACAACAGAATTGGTGCAGTCCAATAATTAATTCAACTTTTGTTTTCTCTCCCACTGCAGTATCAGATGGGCTTTGCAAGGGGGTCACCTGCTGGAGTGAGGAGGAGGCAAGACGAGCAGCGAGACTCGGCTACAAGCAAGCTGGCCAGAGCTGCTGTAATGTAAAATATGTTGTATGTCCTACCTGAGCACAGTTTTCCAAAGGTAACGTCGCTCGTGGTATAATAAAGCACTGACTGAACGCACATGGAAGGCTCTAAATAAGACAGGCCCTGGGCAAGAGGACATATACTGTTAATATTCCCACCTTTCCCAGCCAGAGGTGAGGAAAGAAGAGTCTCTTATACAGCAGTAGCTGGACGCTTTATCAGGAGCACAGAAGAATCCGGTCCAATTCCTTCAGCTGCCTCAGGGACTTGAGCTGGCACCTGAATTTCGTTGCTTAAACTAGCCCCAGGCTCCAAATTCTCTCGGGGCTGGGCCCACTCAGTCACTTGCCTGCTCCGGTCACCCATCTCCCAGATGGGAATGTGTGACCCCCCACCAGGCTCTTAACAACTCGCCAGGAGCAGCTGGCTTCCATCACCCTAAAAATCTTCTGCTTCCAGGTGGCTAAGCCAGAAAACACACATCGCATGCCTTAGACAGCCAAAGAGCAGGGCTGAGAGGGGGCACGGGCTCCCGAAGGCCACGGTGCTCAGATGCTGGAAGCAGCTGAGCAAAGCCAGGCTGCCTTCAAGGGATTCGGCAGCTCCAGCATCAGCAGCCCCAATCTCCCCACACACTCAAATTGCTTCCAAGTTGCAAGGCAGCCACCCTCCCACTGAAGTATGGATGCACCTTCAGAAGCTCTTCCCCCCGCCCAACAAACACCCGGTTATTGAACCTAAGAGGGAACAAGTTTGACAGGCAGAGGACAAAATCCCTGGGGAGCGTATCACTTGCACCCCATGAGCAGAGCTGGCGGGGCGAGCAAGAGGGGGACACCTCATGTGGGGGACACCTCATGTGGGGACCAGCAGAGCCAGGCACCAGCTGGTCACTGCTGCTGCAACCAGCCCTGCAAGCCTAGAGGAAGCCTGGCTGATAGGAAGGGTGGATACCCGGGATTTTAGGCTCAAGCTGAGGGCCAGCTCCAGCAGGGATTAGCCTCTGGCTGCTTTGTAGCAGGTGGATAAAACATGGGTGGTGGGCAGTCATTTCTAGCCCCTTTTGCTGATTGCAAACAGCTTTTTCAGCAGACTGAACTAATCAGGAGGGGTTTTCCTTTACGCCGGGGCACTCTGCTGTTGCCAAGCAGCTATAGCAGAGCACAGCCAGGCCAGCTGGGTCCTTCAATCTATGAGAGAAGCATGTTAATTTTGCAAGACAGAAAAGGTATGCTGACTGGTTTTCTAACTCCCACCTTAGGGAAGGCTGTGCATCACCATTCTGTTTCTTCACAGATCTAATAGTCTGCTTCGTCTCTTCACCCTGCAAAAAGTTGTTGCAAGGAACAGCCTCGTAATTTGCTGCATCTTACATTTTAGACCCCCAACATTGTCAGTAAATTGCTGCTCCCTCCACACAACAGGCTGCCCAGAACAACGTTTCCCAAACAGTCCAGGCTCCACTCCTTTCAAGATGTCCCACAGCCCCAGGCAAGCCTGGGCATCTCTGCAAACACAGAGCTTGCTAATGAATGGTCCTCAGTTGCCTCAGGTCTAACTCTGGAGTGAGGTGCAGCAGAAAGGAAGCCCAGTTTTGGAAGAGGGTGCATCTCTGAGCAGCAGATGGGATCAGAGCGGCAGTCTTTGCCCTTATCACTGATCCTATCAGCGGAAGGAAAAAAATATCACAGGTTTCAGAGTTTCTTTCCTCCAAGGACCTGTCAAATACATCAGCAGCCAAGGAACAGAGGGAATTCTCCGTTCGGGGTCTTGTCATAGAAGTGAGTAAAGAATAAAAAAAAAAAAAATCAGCAAAAGCAGAGAATGATAGACAGTATGACATCATTAGTGCAGGAGAGCCCAGAAAACATGTTTTCTGTAAGCAGCAGGCCACTATTAGAACTGCAGGAATGTTTATATGAAGGTTCTGTTCAGAGTCTTCACATAAAGTGTTAATAATGATCACAAAATACATAAATGTTTACATATGTTAGTAAATACATAAGCTGACATGTAAACAAATTGTTTATGTCCATCCATAACACATACTACTTTCATCTGATTTTATTACGTGCTCCTCATATCCATGACACGCTTATGAAGATCCATTCAACAAGTTAATCTTTGATACAGATTAAGCATGACCTAAATTTTGGTCTGCCTCTCATATGCCCTTGCAGCAGAAAGGTTTTTTTCAGAGAGCTATAGTTCCTATAGGTGGTCTTTGTGACCAAAGGGGCTGTTGCACAGCTCAGGCACCAGCCTGCATGAATGCAGACACAGCTTGAGGATCTGCTCTGGAGCATGAGCCCAGGACTTCCTGCACCCAGCTGGGCAGAGATGCTCCATCCAACAGCCCTTTCTTCTCCTCTTTCAGCCACATTTTCCAGATGCAAGCATCAAATGGAAAAAAAAAAATCAACATGACCACCACACCACTTGCACTCTTCATTTCAGCTGCCTTGACGCCCCGTCAAGCAGCACCTCAGGGCAAGGTGGGACGGAGCAAGTGCAGGGGAGAGACGGTAGGAAATCAGGTCATGCAAGGAGGAAATAAAAACACAAAACACAATGCATAACAGATGAGATAGCAAGAAAAGAGGCAAATTCAGGAGACAGGCAGTCATGAAGTTGACAGGTGAAGCAATGTGAGAACCCCGTATATGACTGTGGGTTTCAGTAGATATGATGATGTTCTCATTCCTACCCAAATGGCTGTCACATGAATGCATTCTCTATGCCTCTCTAATCACCTTTGCTGAAACCAGGCTGCGGCAGCTCCCAGCCCAGGGCAACAGGCAGCCTTTCAAAACTCAGCGATAGCCTGGGAGTCTATGGAGAGCAGCTCTGACAGACGGGCAGGGCTGGATCTGGCTGTAGGGGCTTGTACCATTCCTGCCGGCTGCTCAGTCCAGCGTATCAGTGTAAGCCGCCCTCCTTGGGTTCACCACACTTTAGCAATCACATAACCCCGGGGATTAAGCAGCAAACAGAGTGGCTGCTCAGCAAAGGTCTGGAAAATGTTGCGTGAGGCACAGAAGAGGGACTGGAAGAGGACAGCCTGGACCCCAACGTGTTGGGAGGGCAGCCTGAGAATCCCATTTACAAAGCCCACAAGCTTCAGATGCATCAGGGAGAAGATGTGATTCCAGCTCTGTAAAGCTAGAATTCACTTGACCAGATGTAAATGCCAAAACAGGAGTTTATCACCAAGACTGCCGGTGCCATCCGTGGAAAGAAACGAGCACTTGTCAGGCACCTTCCGTCCCTCTGGAAGCTGGTGTCTGACACTGGCCAGATGAGTTGCCCCTTCCCTTTCATGAACCCTAATGGGAGCCTGGGGTTACCAGCCCAGATACAAATTTCTCTGCCATAGGCATGGAAATTTAGATGAAACTAATCCCAGGACAGCTCACACGTGGCACTCGCTTGTCATGCTGCCACACGCCTGCTCCATGCCAGCACCTCTTTGCCCAAGATGAATAAACATCCCTTGACAGTCTGGTATTTAAAAAGACACATCTCCCGTACCATGTCAGTGAAGTCTGAGGGCAGTGGCTTTATGTGATAATTAATAACTGTTTGGGGAAATTATTCATTAAGTTTTAAGGGCAACGTTATTTGTCATATACTTGTCCTAATTAAGATCAACACCAAGGAAATGTGGCTGCCTTGTGGGAAATTGCTCTCCTCGCAGACAGTACATGAAGTCTCTTGAAAAGTAAGGACTTAGCAACAAGTGTCTGATTTTGAGAAGAGGTCTAGAAGACACCAGGGGGCTGGGGGGCAGTTCTTATGGGCTTCCAAGAAGGAACAACAATCCACCCTTTCAGGAATCTGTACCCAAAGTATCACGCAGAGAGGCTGAAACCCCAGCTAAGGACACGTACCATCGTGCTTCAGCGCTGACCTGCTGCTTCCACACCTCGAGTCCCATTCCGAGGCATCAGCACCACAAGCAGAGCTAATGGCGAAACCAAGCGTTAGCAACCTTCAGCTCTGTGGGGGGAGCCACAGCCCTGTAATACAAGACGAGGCTATAATATCTTTCTGACACATGGGTCTGGGTAACACAAGTGACATGATGGTGATTCAGTTTAATTATAAACTTCCTGTTAGAAATATCAAGGTCCCTCTGATGGCACTGGCAATTGTTCTTCTGACTCACCCAGCTGTTGCCGTAACTAGGCAAAAGAAAACTTTCTTTGATCCTTAAGGCATAAATAATTAAAGAAACCATTATTTTGAAAAAGTACCTGGCATTTCATAGTTACTGAGACACCACCAAAATAAATAGCGACATGTAGAGAGAAATACAGCATTCTGCTTAGGGACAGTGGCTTTTACTACAATCTCCGCTCCCTGAAAGACAGTGATAAAATGTACATCCATCCCTCATGGGGAAGAGGCAGATTAACTCCCCACCCATACATCCTTCCAGCAAGGTTATCCTACCTACATGGCCAGATGGACCATCGTTAGTCAAGTGTGAATCAGAAGTCCATACCCTCCAGGCCACTCTTACAGGGTTAGTAGTTCAGAAAGTCTGGCTTGTTCCACACATAGACTCGAATTTTCCTGCAAGTTAGTACGACCTTAAAGCATAGTTCTGGAAGCCCAGACCTCGGGAGCAAAGGAGCTAAGGTCGCAAAACATCCCACAAAACATATTGCTTTACTGTCTTGCACAGTGAACATCATGTCCCAGACTACTGCTGTTCCCGTTCCCCCAGCTACCTGGGAAGAGCCTCCTGCACCCAGGGGGGATGATCTCCAGCCCCACAGAGGTGACCTGCAAGTGCGGAGCAGCCCGTGTAACATGCCTGGCCAGGTGGGACACACATCTGAAGGTAGAGAGACTCTACACACCTTCAGCCCAGCACATGGGACCGGCTGCTGGTGCACATTCCTGTATCTCCCAAACCTGCATCCCATGCCCATCCAGGCAGATGCCCTCAAGCCTTAATTGCCTGAAGTTCACTCACCGCTCACTTGGCTCCTAGCTCCTGAGGAACTGAAGTTTTCACCCCCGTAGCAAAATTTAAGGGCGCTACACCCCTTTCCAGCTCAAAGCCTGACCCTTCCCCATGAGAACAGGGCCTTTGTCCCCAGGTCCAGGGGGATATCCATGGTAAACAGATGGACAGGAGGACAGATTGGCCCATGCCAGCCTGCAGCAAAACAATGCTGAGCCTCTCCTCTGCCTCAGCAGAGCCTCCAGCACTAAGTGAGAAGCAGCCTCCTTACCACAAGGCTCTCAAGGCTCCCAAAGCAAAAAAGGTGTTGTTTTACATTTTTAACTCACTTCTCAGGAGGTCTTGAAAAGGATTTGCAAAACCTCAGGACCAAGTGGGCTCCTGCAGCACACAACAGAGCATCACCGCGAGCTCCTGGGAAACATGAGGGCAGCGGTTAGTTAATTAGGGTAGGGTTTGCAAGAGCCTCACAGCCTGCTCTCACCCTCCTTCCAGACAATACCGAGTTGTGCCATTCACTCACCAAGGGCAGGATCAAGTCATCTGTGATTCACAGTAGCCCACTTGTTCCTCTTGATGGGTCTGTCTCTCTTTGGCGCAGACAACTTGAAAAGCCCGTGAACTTAGTTCCCCAGTCTTACACAAAGGTGAGACATCCTTTCCAATCTCCCTTCAGTGAACTCTAAGATAAAGCATGGTGCATAACAGCCCCATAATAGTACCCTTAAATCGTATGACTTCAAGGTCTATTTCTTTCCGTCACTTTGTCTTCTGTTATATTTAAGAACTTGATTTTGGGAGGCACAAAAGACCGACCTGATTTACAAAGATGCTGTGACTGAATTGTGGAGGGGGGAAACATAGACGTAGAGCTCTTCTGAAAAATCACATCTCACACTGTGAAACCAGAGACTGAAAAATTACCAGTGAGAGCTCTATTTTTAGCTATCCTGTGTCATAATATTCACCATTCCTGAGCAAACTTTCTGGCAATACTTAGAGTGAGACTCGCAACCCCATGCTTCGTCAACAAAGCACGGCGATTACCTAGAGCGGCTGTAGGCACAGCACCTGCAGCACTGCAGGCTGTATTGCTTCAGCCTGTTACCATGGCACTTTTAGTTGGATTTTGCCTGTTTCCATGTGTAGGATGAAAGATAAGCCTTCTATGTTTTTAATATGTGATGAGCAGGGCACAACTGACCCCAAATAAAATAGCTGAAAGGGCTCACCTAAGCCAGGGTAAACTCTGAGTTTTCACAGCCAGGCATTTGTGGCAGATCTGAACCACACTTGCTGGCTGCTGGAGAGCTTTTCCTGGACAAGTGTAGGTAACAAGCCACATTCAGAGGCAGATGCTGCTGTGCCCAGGTGTGGTGGGATTGCAGCAGAAAGAGCTGAGGTCGGGCACCACGCTGCAGCCGGCTCCATCCCCTGCTAGCAGCCACATCTCTGGCATCACCCTGTGCCAGCACCTGTATGAACACAGGCTTGGTCCTCAAAGCCACCCGGGGCACCGCACCGTAGGGAACTCCCTGCAGTTATTCAGAAGATATGACATCTCAGTTTATAGCACAGTCCATTTTAAATGAATGATCAGCATAGCAACACATGGTTTTCCCAGCAAGTCAGATGCACCCTTCAGGTGAAGCCACTGGAAAGGAGAACCGCCTTCCACCTGGGTTAAGTATCACCTAGTGCTTTGTTCAGCAGCAGAGGGAGGGCATGCACCAACGTTCAGACCTACTAAACCCACCTCTAACACCTCATCCTCAATTCATTGTGTGATTGCACCTGATATAAATTATCCCCGGACTGACACTAGGCCGAGCTGAGAACCAGCCCCAATTAGAGGATTTGCAGGACAAAACGAAGAGCCCCTCTCTGCTCTCTTCTCATCACACCCTCCTATCCACCCTGTTAAATCCACCCTTCTGCTTGGATTGTTTGTATCTGCTGAAGGCCAGAAGGAGAGACATGACCCCGATTCCTGAAGGAGGAAGTCCAGATTAACAGACACTAGGATCCTCCCTGCTGAGGGCACTCGTGCTTGCATCCCGAGAAGTCCTCCTCTACAGAGACTGTACTACCTGTTTGCCTCGGCCCCAGCATCCCAAAAAAGAGCTCCGCACAGTCCAGAAAGGGCACCTAGAGCGGCGGGTGCAAGAGAGCACTAACAGGGTTCTGGCATTCACTGAAACACACGGCACACCTACTAGACAATCAGTCCCACCCTCAGCCCTCGTGTTGCATCCTGAATTAGGCAGGTACGAGGCGCTCGCCCCGTGGCTGTGGGGTTACCAGCGAAGCACCCGTGCTGCAGAGCAGGCAGCTCCCCCCGAAAACCCGGCGGCCCGTACCACGCCGGCGGGGAAAGTCCGCTACGAAATCCGGTGCGGAGCTGGATTCGCAAGCG
>NW_010515963.1:0-222 GCF_000687285.1 Phaethon lepturus
ACAGCGCAGCCGTGAACAGCCAGCGCCCGCCGTGCCCGTCCCAGTGCAGGATCTATCCTGTACGCACCGCTCTGCAGGCCAGCAGACCAGGGCAGAGAAAACAGTCAAAAAACACTGCTGCACAATGAGAGGATGAGGGTGGGACGAAGGCTCAGCTCCCCACACCCAACCCCATCGTGCAGAGAAGAGCAGGCGGACTGTGGGGTACGTCCCCCCCCTCCT
>NW_010515963.1:355-633 GCF_000687285.1 Phaethon lepturus
GCCCGTCCGGTCTTCCCCGCTGTGGCGAGGGGCCGCGTGGGGCTGCCAGCCCCGCGGCTCAGCTGCCAGGAGGCTTTTAACGCCAACTTAAAATCCATCGCTGCCAACCAACCCTCTGGCTGCGCCTGATTACGTTCCCCAAAGAGAAAGGAAACGCCCAAGTCAGCAACAAACGCTTAAAAACCGCGACAGCGTTTGCACGACGTGCAGCAGCTGAGGGTGGCACAAGGGTGTCAGCAGGCAGGGGGACCACCGGGGTCACGGCGGCCACTTGCCTT
>NW_010515964.1:0-2191 GCF_000687285.1 Phaethon lepturus
ATGCTCTGGATCTCCTGGCCAGGGGAAACAGGCACTTGACCTGCTGGAGAAGGGCAGGCAGTGAAGCACAATCCTTCCTTTCAAAAGATCCTGAATATTTAAGGCAGGCGAGGTCAGAGGCAGGTTAATGGCGACTGGGCCCTGGCGTTACTGGCGACTGGCCCGTGCCTACTCAAGCACATCAGAAAGCAAAGCACGCGCGCGGCCGGCACCACTCCCAAAATACTCGTCCCCTGGGTACCACGGGAGCGCCCCGTCCCCGGGCACCCCGCGCCTCAGAGCCGGCTCCCCTCACCCATCCTGTTTCCACACCGCTTTCCCAGCAGACACGATCCCCGGCACCCAGCAAGGAACTGGGCGTGCGTGGTAGGGCTGGTCTGGCGAAAATGATTTGGGCAACAACACCAAAAAGGAGAGGAGGCGAGAGGAGGAGTAACCTCGCATTGAACAGGCTGGTCGGGGAGAAGCGTGTGTAGGCATGGACACGTTTGGGTGTCTTTTCACCCAAAACCCTCGGCCAAATGCTCTGAAATCTGAAGCAGACCTGAACTCCTTCAGAGCATCACGGCGCAAGGCTCAGTTCAATGCAACCCCTTGGACACCGGGATGTTTCCCCTCCTCATCCAAACGCTTCCTCCCCCACAGCCCAAAACCCCGCTGTAAGAGCGGCAGCAACGGGAGATGTTCATGTCCACCTCCAACTGACCAGCAAATACGGAAAAGGGTTTGGTTTTTTTTTTCCTTAGCTAAATCAAGAGTCCACCTGAGGCAACTCAGCACAGGGTGCTGCCAGCCCCCGGCTGGAGGGGAAACGCTCCCAGTGGGAACATGCATTTGGGAAAAATAATGACTCCGAGGTGGAGAGATGGCGATCCGGAGCTGGACATGAGAAATTCACACACCTCGCCCACCACGGGCTTCCTTAGGACATTGAATGCTAACGGAGCTCTAGAAGAAAATTAATTTAAAAAGCAAAAAAGCCTAGACTGAGGAAATATCCTTAACAGAAACAAATTCAAGCAAATAAACCCCCAAACTGACAGATACCACTTGGACTGCAGCAAACGGGGGAGGTATTTTCACAAACATATTTTCAGTTCGAGCAGTGTGAGACTATTCATTTCTCTTGCGTAGTTTTGCCATTTAAAGTTGTTGTCTGTGACTATCTCTTGACCAAAATAAACTCTGTGCCTGTTTCTAAATTAAAAAAAAAAAAAATAGTTCTCAAAGCATTTCCCCTCTTGCCGCACCCATAAATTGCAGCTATTTTCTCTGTGTGTCCTTTGTTTAAACACAACAACCTCTATATAACTTATAAGATGCCCCATGGCAGTTGGGAGATCGGAAACGAGAGCTCTTCAGCAGCTAAAGAATTTGCAATGAAGCTCTTTTCTTTCTCTAAACTACAAACCCGCGAGCCACAAAATTTGGATGGGAATTTTCCCAAAGAATAAGACATCTAGGGCAGGGCCACGCGATCCATCTCCAGCGATGGAGCTATGCGGCTGGTCGGAGCCCTGCGCGTGCTTTCAGCCCTCCTCCGCGGCAGAGGAACACGCTTCAGCTGAAACCATCGCACGGAGACTGGAGCCAGCGGGTTTTGATCCGGCCTCGAGATAAGGAGCCCGAGTCCGGTTTTTCTGGCACGGTGCTCGCCGCTGCCCCTTCCCTCGGCAGATACCTGTCTCTGCAAGATCTCTTTCGGATGCCGTCACCCCTGCTTCACAGGTGGGGAAACTGAGGTACGGGGAGAGCAATGCCCCCGACGAGGCAGCAGCCCCGCTAACAGACACAGACGGCACGAGTAGGGCACAGGCTTCCGTGACCTTCACCAAGGTCATGCGGGAAATTGGAGCCAAAGCTGGGAATAGATCCTGGCTATTGCATCCCCATATTTCCCGCCCCCCCTCCAGCTCCGTGACAGAAAGCATCTTTTCGCTACTATCGATTTTCGGGAAGAAAACATTTTCACAAAACATTTGTCCCCATTCTCCTCGGGCTGCATCAGGCACTCAGACCAAGTGCAGACAAGTACCAAACGTCCCTGGGCAGCTTCACTGCTATTTTCCATCCCCTTGGCATTCTTGGGGCCAACAGCAGGAACCTCCAGTTTGGACCAGCAAATGTCCATGTCTGGATGCCGCCCGGACGGGCAGGTTAGACCCCCTGGGAGCCGCGGGTGGCGCAAGCA
>NW_010515964.1:2222-4323 GCF_000687285.1 Phaethon lepturus
GCCACCCCCCCATTGCATTTTATCATCCAGCGCACAGGACTCCTCAAGTGTTGCTGCTCAGCCGCTGTCTGCAGCAGCCCGACGGCTAATAACAGCTTTTGCTGATACGGCAATATCAAGAAGGGCTGTGATTTTAACATTTCTAGACCACAAAACGTCCCAGACCAGAAACAATTACAACAGCACAGCGGTGCTTTTTCCCAGGATAGCTCATTTGTACCAGAATAAACCGTACCAGCATAAGCTTTCGCCAGTATAATCTTCATTTATGCTTAAGAGGCTTTGCCAGTAAAACTGCAGTGACCTAGCTCTGCTGGAAAACCTTTTCTCGCATATCCAGGGAGTTTACTCAGCAGCCCAGTGGCTCGGCCGTCTGCTTCTGAGAGAGGGGAAGTTAAAAAAACACATAACTCAAGGCACAAACCGACTCCCGGAGCCATGCTTTTCTGCAGCCGAGGAGGGTTGCAGACCCAGGACACAACCCCACAGCCCATCCGAGTGGGATCAGAGGGGTCTGCAGGCACCCCATGGCTCCAGGGGGGCCCAGCACCCCACACGCCCGGCCCCAACGCCGGCTGAGATTTGGAAAGCCGCCCGCAACCCCCCGCTTCCGCTTTTTTTTTTTTTTTTTTTGGCTTTTTTTTTTTTCTCAGCATCTCTTCCTCCTTAATCAGAAAGCAGATCAATTCTGGGTATTAAACAGCAGGAAATTCTAAATTTGGGTTGCCGCTCCCTTCCTTCAGTCAGCCCTCCGTGTTAGGGCTTTGCAGCACTGTGGGGCCACGTTTGGAGGGATCGGGACCAGCAGCTCAGATCAAGCTTTCGGAAATGTCCTCCTCCTCTGCTCTCAAGTGCCACTTTGGTGCTGACCAGGTTCAAAACTCTGACACCCAAACGCACACGAATCTGCACATAAACACAGCGCGCCGAGAGCACCGTTCCTTCTTTTGGTGCCTCTGCGGGTGGTGAGTTTCCCTAAATAAACTCGGTACCGAGAATCACCGTCCGTTTGCTCTCGTTCCTCAAAAGTACTACAGAAATCTCCTTGTGTGCTCTCCACCCCAGGAACGCCAAGTGATGGAGGTTTCCACCTCCCCTCCTTTCGCCTTCCCCAGCGCAGCCAGCGCAACAACCCAAGGCACCGGTGGCCAACAGCCTGCACCCACCTATGAAGCAGGATGCGGAGAGCGACGGGCAGGCAGCAAATCTGGGCAGGACACGAGGGTTTGACCGTAGTTTTCATGTGAAAAGTGCCATGGGAATACAGTGACCACCAGAGGTCAGGTCCTCACTTTTGTCCCTGATCAAAAACTGGAGTGAACACAGAGTGTGTTTACAGTGGATGAATTTAAACAGCCCCTGGCCTACAATCTTGAGTAAGTTTTGTCTCAGTTTACACCAGCACAGCTGAGAACTGAAGCGACGATGGAGCAAGAACTGCCTCTTCCCCTCCCAAGGCTGGCTGCTGCCGTGGGCCTGACCGTGCCTGACTCGGGCCAGCTCAGGGAGACGACCGGCACGGTGCGGCGCGGCCGTTATCCCAGAAAATCACCCCTGGGTCCAAGAAACAAGCATCATCTCGCGGCCCGGGCACATTAAACTGCATTTACAGCACTTTGCCCAGCGAGGAGAGGCAACCGATCCCCTTAAACCACCTGGGTACCAGGCGTGTGGCAGAGGCATCTCTGGGCACGGACAGCCCGAGACGCCAGAAGATGCAGCTGTATGTTATCCATACATCCCTTCTGAGTACTGTTGCCACAGCTATAGGCAAAAGGCTGTAGGAGCACTGGACTGCAGTGCAGTCAGGCACGTTGGTCCTGAGTAGCCGTGATTTCACCAAAAAGTAAGTTGAATTGTTTTTCTTCTTACATTTCTGGACTTGAGTACAAAGACAAACACGAGAACATCCCTCTCAGCCCTCCCCCCCAAAGTCTGCACAGGGGACAGCACACAGAAATGTGTCGTCTTACAGGCGTTTAAAAACCACCACGTGCCGTTTCTCTTTGGGAACTTGCTCCGAGGTTTGGGAGAGTTTCTTCAGCCACGCTCAGCACTTTCCCCCGAGAGGTGCCGGGCGACGCCGTGGCTGTTCGAGCCA
>NW_010515964.1:4354-5183 GCF_000687285.1 Phaethon lepturus
CACTCGGGGAGGGTGAGAAACTCGGTTTTGGCTGCTTTCTGCTCTGGGTGGGTTCCTTCTCCCGCCGGGTTTCACTTTGACCAAACTAAAACCTCAAAGCCACACAGCTTCTCACCCCCAGCTCCCCCCTCCTGCCCGAGCCAGCCAAAACCCGACGGCAAGGCCACTCGGCACGGCCGCCGCCCCAGCGAGGAGCGGAGGCGCATTTCGGGGCTTCGAGCCCAGCATCAGGGTCCCCTTCCCTTCCAGGGGGTCTCCTTGGCTGGAGGAAATTCAGCAGCACCCCTCTGCGTGCTGCCAGCCCAGCCCCATGCAGGGGATCGACCCCTCTGCTGCTGCCTCCTGCCAGCACTTCACCTTACGGTGTCGATGGGCCGTGACATGGGATTACAAGTGCCCACGAGCAGCTTTTCCGCAACACGCTGCACACCGAGCCCCCACTGCCGCTGCCCAGGGAAACCTCTGCTCTCCTCCCAGAAGATGAAGGGAAAGAAGAAGTGCAAAAGCATCCCACCGCCCAGCCACGGGACAGGGCGGATGCGGGCTCTCCAAAGTGGTACCCACCCCAGAGCTCGCGGCAGCGCTCCTCGGAGCGGGCAGCATCCCTACCCCACGGGGCAGAGCCGGGACACCTCTGTCCCTGCAGCTCCAACACCCATTCTCCCTCTCCATCCTATCCTATTTTATTTTCTTCTCTGGAGGCAACTTTGCAGGTAACATTAGACCTCCCCAGCGCCAAGGGGAAGGACAATCGTGTGGTCACAGCCACGGACTCGGGCTGGCAAGGGCCGGGTGGCATTTGGGGGTCTCTCCCCCATTTTTTGGCAGC
>NW_010515964.1:5227-5526 GCF_000687285.1 Phaethon lepturus
ATTACCTGCTTAGAGCCCTGATGCCCTGAGGTCTGGTGACCCCCCTGCAGGACCCACACCAAAAAATGGGATGCTTCTGCCTGATGCTTCAGAGCTAGCGTGAAGGTGGGGGAGCAGCCCCACTGCGGACATGTGTGTGCAGGAGAGGCACAGACCCCCCTGCGGGGCTGACCAAGCGTGCTCAGCTCTGGTGTAGGACCTCATTTTGTCTTTTTTTGCCTTAAAACCCCATCCCACCCTCCCAGGAGCCCTGTAAAACCACAGCCTGCTCCCGGAGCCGCTGGCAGAGCCGGAAGCCC
>NW_010515965.1:0-1555 GCF_000687285.1 Phaethon lepturus
AATAAAGGCAGCACAGAAAAAGCGGGCTCTGGCCCCCACCCCCGCAGGAGGGCAATGGCCGCAGCAGAGCCCAGGAGCAGAGTGCCCTGGCCATGACTTGCTCTTTGTTGGGGCTGCTGAAACAGTCCCTGAGTCCCTGGCGGCCCCAGGACACGGAGCTCCAGCAGAAAAACAAGGTGCCTGTCTCTCCACCCTGGCTCAGCTTGCTTGCTTCCCTCCCTCCCTCCCAAGGGGCTGCCGTTCCTCCTCAGGGACCTCTGCCGCTTTTCCCACCCCTCACCAGCTCCCCAGCATCACTCCCCTCCACTTCCCCACTCATGCCAGCTGCCCCACCAGTGTGTGGCTCCACGGTGTCCACCACCGCCCTGCTGCCCACTCCAACTCAAGCCAGGCACCCTTCTCTCCTGGCTGAGCCCCAGCACCCGCCGACTCAGACACCTGACCTAAAACCACTGGCGGAGAAGGGTGCAGGGGTGCCGGGGGGAGGAAGAGCTGATGAGGTCACCTCTGTGCCTTCATGCCACTGGCCAGCCGGCAGCATCACGAGACGAAAACAGAGGGTTTGGGTTGTGCCTTAACCCAGAAAGCAACCAGTGCAGTGCAGCTCAGCCTGCCTTCAGAAGGTGTTGACAAGGTATGCTGGCTTGTCCCTTGGCTGGGAAAGATGTGGACCCTCAGGGTAGGTAATCCACAGGAAAGTGAGGGGGACTGTGCTGGCTCCAGACAGCAGCGACCTGAGTCTAAGCACATGTGGCAACAGCTTTTGAAGTCAAAGGTCCCTTCAGCCCAACTCAGCGGGCACAAAGGTGTTTCCATCGTGCAACAAGGAAGTGTTGTGCCTGGCAAGCTACCAGCCCCGGCTCCCGGGGCACAGTGCTGGGCAGCTGCTTCCCACTTGGCTCACCAGGGCTCCTTTCAGAGCAGGGATGAGCGGGGACCAGGTACCTGCTCTGGGATCCAAAACATGCTTGGCATTGAGCCTTCTCTGCTCTGGAAAGGCTGGTGGATACACCAGCAAGCAGAATCCTGGCAGTAGGTACTGAGCTGGGTAGCAGCTTTCTCCCCTCCTCTGCGGCTGGGGAATCACTCTGGGCAGCAGCGTCCAGGAGAGAGGCAGAGAAGATGCAGAGGGACTTTGCTTGTACAGACAAGCTTTGCTCATTTTGATTATTTACTGCATTTATCAGATTCCCCAAGGAAAGATCAAAAACTGCAATATATCTAGACTAAGACAAGTATCTGGAGCAAGACACGACTCGCAGGGGTTAACACACTATGGCTAACAGACTCAAGAGCTGCTCACTACTCCAGCAAGCTATTTTTTGCACCATAAGGGCATTGCAGTAACACAACGTCCTCTTTCCTGACCCCAAACCTTCACCTGGACAAGCTGTACACATGCAGGCCATTGCCAAGTTAGCAGGAGAAACATTTCACAGGAAACTGGAGTCTTCGGGAAACTTCCGTTTACAGGAATGCAAATATCATGCATTTCCTCTTTGAACACTCCCTTCTTTTTTCTTTTTTTTTAATTGCCCTTGACCTGGCCCTTGTG
>NW_010515966.1:0-3942 GCF_000687285.1 Phaethon lepturus
GGGCTTATGACACTGGAACCTCCTTAAGTTGCGTCTCGCCACAGCTGTCTGTAAGCACTGAGCCGGCTGGCGCCATCCTGCTCCTTTCAGAAAGAATGCCTTCCCTGTAAAAAAAAAAAAAAAAAAAAAAAAAAAAAAAAAAAAAAAGGAAAGAAAAAAAAGAGAGAGAGGGAGAAAAAAAATAGGGAAAAAAAAATAGGGCGAGCGAGCGAGCACAATCTGATCTGATCAAGCACTTTCAGCTTCATCCCTCCTGGGTCACATACTGCTTCTCCACCAAGGTTTGTGCGGAATTTCTTTAGCAACTTGTCGCTTTTTTTTTTCCCCCTCCTTCTCCCCCCGCTTGTCCCCTCGCTCCTTCCCTTCACCCCCACGCTTTTCTCCATCGTTTTACCCTCCTCTCCTCGATTCCCTCCTTCTTTTTCCCCCCTCTTCCCCCCTCTCTGGGTTGCATAATAATTAATGAGCAATCAAAGGGACTCTCGGCTGCAGAGCAGCGAATGGCACAAGTTCTCACTGGCTTAAGCCGCTGGAGCTTCTCAGGTGCGAATAGAGCAAATAAACAAATAAACAAAGGACCGAGACGACCCAAAAAAAAAAAAAAAAAAGCAAGAGTAAGAGCTGCTCGGCTGCGCTGCGAGCCGGGAGAGGAGAGAGCGAAAGAGAAAGAAGCGCTGGGGAGAGGTGGGTCCAGGGCAGAGCAGGCGCTTCCCAGGGATGGGATGGGTTTTCTCCTGCCTAAAAAGTCAGGTGCTAAAGTTCAGAACTTCTCAAGCACGTTTCTCTCTCTGCCTCTCTCTCTCTCTGCTCCTTCCCTTTCCTCTTTCTCGTTACAGGTGATCAAAGAAGAGAAACATCTGCAAAAGAGCGGAAGATACCGAAGGGATCTCACTTCGTAGAGATTTTTTTTTTCTCTGAGTTTGCTTATTTTCCCTTCCCCCCTCTTTTTATTATATTCTTTTTTTTCCTTTCTTTTTTTTTTTTTTTTGGAATCGATCGTTTATCACCATAATCCCCCTCCCTCCACTTTAAACCAAACCTAACCAGAAACATCCCCAAACTCGCCGAGCACTTTCCCTTCCCTCTGCATAACCTCAGCACCGTCTCCCCCTCCTATCTCAAGCCCTCCGCGCCTTGCTGAGGAGGAGGAGGAGGAGGAAGAAGAGCAGCGGCGGAGCATCGAGCGCGGAAGATGGAGGTCTCCACGGACCAGCCGCGGTGGGTGAGCCACCACCACCCGGCCGTGCTCAATGGGCAGCACCCGGACTCGCACCACCCCACGCTTGGCCATACCTACATGGACCCCACGCAGTATCCTCTCGCCGAGGAGGTGGATGTACTTTTTAATATCGACGGACAAGGCAACCCCGTCCCTCCGTATTACGGCAACTCCGTGAGAGCCACCGTGCAGAGATACCCCACGGCCCACCACGGTGAGTGTCCCCGGCGAGACCCCCGCTCCCACGGGGCGGCTCCGGGCCCCGCCGGCCCGGCTGCCAGCGGGGAAGCCAGGTCACGGGTGGATTTTGGGGTTGGCTTCTTGGAAATAAATAAAAATCCAGGCTTCCTTCTGTCCTTTCTTTCCCTTTATCTATTTCTTTTTTTCCCATCTTTCTTTCTCATTCCTTTCTTTCTATTTTTCTTTCTTTATACTTTTTTCGCTCTTTCACTCTCCCCTCTTATCCCTCTCCCCTCTCTTCTCTTTCCTTTCCCCCTCTCTCTCGCTTCCCTTCATCTTCCTCTTGTTTTCTTCCTTTTTCCCTCTCTCGTTCGCTTTAGTGTGTGTGTGTGTCCCGTTCCCCTTTTTAATTAGGTTAACAGTTAGGGTTTTCATACGGTGTTTAGTTTTTGCACGATTAAGCTGCTCGGGAGAAGAAAAGCAAACTGGAGAGCAGGGGTGTGAAAATGACCCTGCTGTCCTCACGCTTGGGCTATTTCATTCGCACTTGGTGAGCTTGTTAGGCTTGGGTCGAAAGTTTTACACATCCACCCAGGGCCGCACCACGACGTGTGTTAAAAATAAGAAAGGGAAAAAAATTAAAAAACCCCAAAAAATCCCATGGTGTAATTAGGTATCAGACCTGGTGTGGAAGGAACCTGCAGGAAGGTAGCCATCCACAATGTGAATTTTGTGCCTGGGTCACAGTTTTTAGAGAGGAGGTGAAATACCTGGGGCTGATGCGGCCCAGGTCTGCGGAGGGATGAGAGTTTCGGTGCCGTCTTTTTACGAAGAATCAGGCAGATCCAGTTATTTATAACCGGAGTTTACCTGTATGATTAAAAAAAATCGGGAGAAGAGAAAACTTCAAAAACGGAGGGGAAAAAAGTAGATGCTGATTTGTGAAGCCGTGGCCTCTGTAGTGGTTAAATCCAAAAACCCCGAGGTTTGCAGTGGAAATCACCCCAAAATGAAGGGGAAGAAAGCGGGACGAGCGAGGGGAAGTGGAGGCGAGCCGGGCTCAGGGGGCTGCTCCAGCCCTCAGCTACTTGTTGAGTGCGAGTCTGCATTAGGCTCCGCTCAGTAACTGCATTGTTCTGCTATTAGTCCCTTTAAAACAATTATTTCTAAGGATCAGCAGCCTTTGTCCTTTCTTTCTTTTCTTTTCATTTCTTTTTTTTTCCCCAATATATCATCAGAAAGTGGAAATGCGGTCTCTCTGATCTAGCCTGAATATTATTTACTATGTTACTTCCTGGAGAAGATAATGAATCTTGACCCTTTCTATTCGTATAACCCACCTTCCCTTCCTTTCGAGCAGTTACTTTCAGTATTGTTCACCAATGTCTGGGACGGTGAAAACCAGCTTGGAGATTTTCTAGACGCGCACAAGCTCCCATGCAAACATTCGTGTCCACACTGCCCCAGCTCTTTAACTCTCTGTGGCCCCATTGATCTGTGTTTGCATCTCTCCTCCTGTATATTTAGCCATCTCTATGCATGTATCACGATACCTACAGAGGTTAAAGGCTCTCTAGATGTCAATGCGTTTCCAGGGCTTTATTAGTAGACGGAAACTTGCGCTCTTCCAGTTGAATAACTCTGTTTTTCAGCTTATAGCGAGGTGTTCAAGTTGCTGTGGATTTGGGTAAATGTGGTCCTTTGGAAATAGATTTATGTATATATTTTAGCAAGAGCAGCGATTAATTTTAAAATGTAAAATATTAGGTACCATCCTTTAAGAGCAGTTATAACCACAGAAAACAAGATTTGACTGCTTAAATCTAGTGGTTCAGTTTTTTTTTTTTTTTTTTTTTTTTTTTTAAGTCCAGGTCTGTATTTTGAAATAAAAGTGACAATCTCTTGTCATAAGAAAAGGGCGGAGAGTTTCTTCTGAGGCACTTGCTACTCTCTGCCTGTGCCACATCGCCACGAAAAAGCCGTCTAACATTTCTGTGCAGCCTCACGGAAGAAAAAAAAAGACAAACTAGGCTGTCTGCAAAGTTTAGCAGCTCTGGTGGAAAGGTTACTATCATGGCTGTGGGGATCTTTTGGTCTTCTTCGTTTGGCCAGAATATTCCCAGGGTTTATAGCCCACGGCTGCCTTCGGAGAAAATTATTTTCCGGCTAAGAAAAAAAAAAAAAAAAGGATTTCTGCAATCGGGGCTTGGCAATTTCACGCAGGATCTGGGCTTCCAAGTCCGCGTGGGGTTGCCTGGGGAAAGGGTGAAGCAGGGCTCACCAAATTCCGTGTTCCAGGGCTGGCAGCCCTGCTCGGGGGGCCCCGACGAGCGGGGTCCCCCGGTCCTGACCAGGATCGGGGCCACCACCTCGGGCTATCGAAGCTTTTAAATTTGAATATTTACAGGGGAGTGGGGCTTTGCATCAGATGTAATAATTTTGCTTGCTCCCCCCCAGCATGCTGAGCCCTTTGGGAAGGAGGAGGAGGAGGTGTGGGGGGGTGTTCAGCCCGGCACCCCGCCGGGGGGGGCACACAGCCCCCC
>NW_010515966.1:4005-4922 GCF_000687285.1 Phaethon lepturus
CCCCCCGCCCCCGGGGGGGGGGCGGGGGCGGCAGGGGGAGTGTAACGGGCGTTCCGCTGTGCTTTCTCCGAGCAGGGAGCCAGGTGTGCCGCCCCCCGCTGCTGCACGGCTCGCTGCCCTGGCTGGACGGGAGCAAAGCGCTGAGCAGCCACCACAGCGCTTCCCCCTGGAACCTCAGCCCTTTCTCCAAGACCTCCATCCATCACAGCTCACCGGGACCCCTTTCCGTCTATCCACCCGCCTCCTCTTCCACTTGCTGTGCTTTCTCCGAGCAGGGAGCCAGGTGTGCCGCCCCCCGCTGCTGCACGGCTCGCTGCCCTGGCTGGACGGGAGCAAAGCGCTGAGCAGCCACCACAGCGCTTCCCCCTGGAACCTCAGCCCTTTCTCCAAGACCTCCATCCATCACAGCTCACCGGGACCCCTTTCCGTCTATCCACCCGCCTCCTCTTCCACTTTATCAGCCGGCCATTCCAGCCCGCACCTTTTCACCTTCCCACCGACCCCTCCTAAAGATGTGTCCCCGGATCCGTCCATCTCCACCCCCGGCTCCACCGGCTCCACCCGGCAGGACGAGAAGGAATGCATCAAATACCAGGTGTCCCTGGCCGATACCATGAAGCTGGAGTCTTCCCACTCTCGGAGCAGCATGGCCTCTTTAGGAGGAGCCACCTCCTCCGCGCACCACCCCATCACTACCTACCCACCGTATGTCCCAGAATATGGCTCTGGACTTTTTCCCCCCAGTAGCCTCTTAGGAGGATCGCCCACGGGCTTCGGGTGTAAATCGCGACCGAAAGCACGGTCAAGCACAGGTAGGGCTTTCGGCTTCTTCATCCCACCCTCCTTCTCCTCTCCGCAGGCAGAGGGATGCTCACAAGCATCCGTGTGATGAAAGCAGTGGGGGCTGAAGCCCTGAG
>NW_010515967.1:0-399 GCF_000687285.1 Phaethon lepturus
GGGGGGGCTTATACGGTTTTGGGGGTGTTTGTGCGCAAAATGATGGGGCAGGTTTGGCGACACAAAGGCTTGGCGTCAAAGAGAGAGGGGATTAAACAACGGGCATGGAGAAATGAGCAGATACCTGGGCTTTACGCCTCCCTTTGCTGTTTTCCCCCACGCACAGCACAGACCGCGGCTTTTAACTCCTCGGGGCATCGCTCCCTGCTCTAGGTCTAGGGAGAAAACCCCTGCAGGTACGGGGGCTGTGGGGCAGGGGATGAACTGCATGGGAGCAGCGAAAAGAGTCGGAGAAGGACCAGGCGGATCACAGACGTGTGGTGTTAAAGAGCGGAACAACGGGATAAAACTGACCATTAAATAACATTATACAGCGTGCTACCGCTTTTATTGGCGGGG
>NW_010515967.1:470-2104 GCF_000687285.1 Phaethon lepturus
TTGGCGGTGCTGGGGCAGCGCTTTGTTATCCCGGGCACAACGCAAATCTGGAATTGCAAGACAATCTTATTTCAAAGAGCTTATAATAAAAATATAATGTAACCCCTACGTCTCGGCAGCAGTTACGGGATCGATACGACGTTGTCGGGTCGTTGCAAAAACCGGTGTTACCGCAGGAGCTCCGGGTTTATGGCGGGTGATATAAATCACGGCTGGGTTTTCCAGCCCCCGGTCAGGGAAACTGCATTTGCAAGGAAAATAGTGGCTGGGTTGTGATCCTGAGCTCAAAGGCTTTCTGGCAGGGAGACCCACAGGGGCTGGCTCTGCGAACGGGGGTCTGAGCGTGCGGTGCCCCCTCCTCGCCCACCCTGTAAATGCCCACGACGGTTCCCGCGTCCCGCAGCGTTCCCCGACGCTTTCCCTTCGCAGCAGCTGGAGATTTTCCCTCTTCGACTGTCCGCAGCTTGCTGCGCGTTGTAAATTATGGCTAAATAGGGACTAGAAGTCCTCTGGCACGCAAGAAGTCGTTAAATATTATTAAACATAGCATAACTCCTGTAAAGGCTTATTAGTTTCAACGTACTTCTCCCACTTTTACTGCTGGTATTTGAAGGATTTTAATAGCAGAGGGATGAGTCTATCCATGCGTGCCGGTGGTGCGGAGGGGGACGGGCAGGCTGGTTTGGGATGTGCTGGTTTTCCAGGCTGGAGCCATCGCTGGGACCCCCCCGGGCAGGTGGAAGAGGTCTTGGGAAGGTGTTTGGTCTCTGGGATTTGCGGTATTTGGGAGCTGAAGGCAGCGTGAGGGGAGGTTTGTGAGCTCTTTTGGATATTGTTGGTGTCGGTTCGTGGAGCTGCTGAAGGGTTTGGTCCCTCCGGTGAGCAGGGGCTGAGGACCAGGGCTCCGGGGGTCTCCTTCTGAACCTGCCACCAACCTTCTGCCCTGGGTTTTGCGTGCGGAGCGGACCAGGGTGCCTCACCCTCCCAGCTTGGTGGGTGGATGCGTTGGGTGCTTTGAAATCGAGGCAACGGCTGCTGGGGGGGAGCGAGGTGGGTGCCTCTTCTCAGGGCACCATGGATGGGTGCCAGTACAGGACTGACCGGGGCAGGGAGGTCCCCGTGGTGGTCCCGGGGCTCGCTGGGGTCCGTTTGCAACCAGCCAGATTATTTGTGGGCAAAGGATAATCCCAACAAACTCATCGGCTGAAAAGCTTCCAGGAGAAACTTTTCACAGTGTCACGGCGTCCGACTGACATCTCCGCAAGGCGAAGCGCCGCTGAGTCGGCTCTTGGATTGAAATGGCCTTTTGTGGCCGCGGTTTAATTGCATTTGCCACCAAAGGAGCCACGGCGAGAGAGCCACCGAGTGCAGCGGGAGGACTCCAGCGGGATGCTCTGCGGGCAAACGTTCTCTGTTTTTGGTTTCTCTCTTGCCTGCTGGCAGGAGGACCTCCCCCCCCCCTTTGCATCCCATTGGCTTTCCCAACCGTCTCCAACCATCCCAGAGAGCTGCCTCGCTTCCCCTGGGATCACGAGATGTCACTGAAGAGCTCGGCAGGAGGCCGGGAGGGTTTGCATAGCTCTGTGGTTTGTACGAACGCCCCTGCACCGCCGAGACTTTGCAACGTTACCCCG
>NW_010515967.1:2150-5077 GCF_000687285.1 Phaethon lepturus
GTGCCTAACGCGCAGGACCGGGCACGGGCTGCTCCTTCTCCGAGGACGTGCTTTCCTTCCCAGCCTGAAGGTCAAGCAGCAGGCAGCGTAGATGAGGACCCGCGGTCATGGTCCAGCCCATGGGCTTTTTCTCAAGGGGGTTGATTTTTATTATTTTTTCCTCTGCGATCTTGCAGTTTGGGAAGAAAGCCCGTTCCGGGGAGCCTGCTGAGAAAGAGCTACGGCTTCCTCTGGAAAGCCAGGAGGCAGCTCAGCTCAACGCCTGGCACATGAGCTTCAGGGTCAAGGCCAAAGGGACAGAGTCCGGGGACAACTGATGACACTATGAGACACCAAAGCCCCCTCCAGCGGCCCCAGCTGCGTTGGGTGACTGTGGACCAAGCTTGGGTCAGGGCTTGGAGGTTGTTCTCCAGCTCTGCTGCTCCTCTCCGGGTCCTCAGCCTGGAGAAACACCACGCGTGGGCAAAAGGAGTTGGGACAATGCAACGAGGGCCGTCGCCTCCGTGCTTGGCAGGGACACGCATTTTGGGGAAGCCCGTGAGGTCCTTCCCTTGCCCGAGGAAGATGTGGGGCTCAGTTGGCCGCGCCGGCTGCTCTTCTGCTCGCGTCCCCAGCCGGGGCTCCTGCAGGCTCTGCGCCCCACGGCGAGCACCTTCTCCGAACCCCCGGGGAGATTCACCCCGGCTGCTTTACACCCCTTGTTGGGTGCCAACGTGGTCTTCTAGTTTGGCCTGGGCACGTCCCTGCGCCTCTCTGTCGCGCAGGGACAATAATCTCGGCGCGGAGCAGCAACGGCAACCGGTGCCCTTGCTTAGTTTTGGGTTTTTTTTGCTAAAGCAGGGGCCCAATCCTCAGCCCTCGTTCGTCTGTACATCCCCTCCTGCCTCCCAAATATTCCAGAAAATCCTCCAATTCCTAATGTCCGACTCGTAGAGCTTCAACCCGAGCTACAGTTCGATCTCCCTCAGGAATGTGCACGTGGCTGGCAGGAAAAATGACTTTATTAATTCACCTGGGGAAATCTCCCTCGCCGATCGCATCCCTGTTTTGTGTCAGCGGGTGGGAGACGGAGCCCCTCGGTCTGACCCTGCCGGGAACCCATCGGGTCCCCCGAGCCGGGGCCAGATTTGTGATTTCGTGAGGCTGATGCTGCCAAAAACGGTCCCGTTTCCAGGTCTCACGAACGCAAAGCACGAACACAAACGTCCACCCACGTGTGACGGCGACGCACAAAGGCAGGCGACAGCCTCCGCGTCGCACGCCTGCTTTATGTGCACGCCTATAGATTTCTATACGGGCATGTTTATATATAGATAGATAAATGCGCCGATAATTTAACCCCATAAAATCATGTAAGTTTGTGTCTCGGTGGCAGAGAAAATCACAGCGATATAATTGCGTAAACACCTGAATTTGTACAAATATATTACGATCGTCTCGCCTGCGGGGCTGGAGCGGAGCCCTGCGGATGTAGCGAGGAGCGTCACGCGTCTGCGGCGATAACACGTGGACGCGCTCGGCGCTGGCAGCGGGAGGGAATTTTTTTTCTGGAAAATAGCAAATTTGTTGAATTTGCAATTTTGGGGGGCGTTATTTTCGCGGTTATTGAAATCTCTAAGTTACCCGTTTTTTGGTGCTGGCGCTGCTTTCCAGCGCTCGCTGCAGAGCGGCGTTCGGTGTCGAAGCGTGCCGTAAATTAATGATAGCAATAACAACCGAGGAAACAAAACCCGTGAAAACAAACGGCGGGGCTGCGGACGGGATTAAACCCGGCGGGAAAGCCAAGCCCCACCACTTTTGTTTTCGTTTGCATTTCATGGAGCTAGATTAGGGGGAAAGAAAAAAACCAAAATTCAATATTATTTTGGCTTGATTCAAACCAACGTAAAAACTAGCAGTTTTTTGCAGCTGCTGGATAAAAAAAAAAAAAACGGAGTGTTTATAAAGTGCTTTGGAGATGTAGTGGCCTTTAGAGGAGCTGCAGGAATAAATCAGTTTAATTCCCTCGGGCTGCTTTAAATGAGGATCTGGCCCCATTCTTGCAGGCACGGGTGGATTTCCACCACCGGTTAATTTGGTCTCTATAAACTCAGTTTTACGCCGGGAGGCAGAGGGATGGATCCCTTCCTTCGCCCGTCGCCGTTCCGATGCCGTGCCGTTACGCCGGGCGGCTTTCTGCTTTAATAAGGAAAGATTTGTACTTTGTCCGGGTGGGGGATTTTCAGGCTGCTTTGGAAAGTGCTTCAGGATGCCAAGTTCAGGCTTGTTTTTCCTTCCAGCTGCTCCAAATATATATATTATAAAAAAAAAAAAAAGGGGCTGAAATGAAGCCTGGAAGGGCGGCGAGTCGGCAGCGGCTGGGATTCGGGGGAGATGCCGGGCTGGATGTGTGCTTACGGCATTAATCCCAGTAAAAGTCGTGTAACTGGGAGCCGAACGGGTCTTTTGACTCCTAAAAATCTGATAGCCGTGGCGAAATCAGGAATACGTCTGAGGATTAAAGGGAATTTATCCCAGATTTGCTCTGCGGGGAAGCGGTAGGATTCGAGTTTCTCGTTTTAGAGTAACGCCGTTACGCGGCGTAAATCTGAACTAACGGCACTAAGCGAGTGGGGTCACTTTGGATTTAACACGGACGTAACCGGGAGCAGGATCCAGCCCCTTCAATTAACGCGGCGGTTAAATGGGTGTAAATCAGAGTAACCGGGTGCTGGGTGTTACTGCGGATTTACGCTGCCCGTAGGGTGTGGAAGGGAAAAAAATTCCCCCCCCCCGCCCCGTCGGCGTGGGGCTGGGCTGGCTCTCGGGGCTCAGTTACTTTGGGTTTGTGGGGGGTGACCCTGGGCAGGGTTTGGTCTTTATCCGGAAAACTGCTGAAAACTGGTGCAAACGGGAGCAAAAAGGCAAAAAGGGAGGGGGTGCGGGGC
>NW_010515968.1:0-420 GCF_000687285.1 Phaethon lepturus
CGAAAGGCTGCAGGGAGGAGAAGGCTGAGCTGGTGGCACGTCAGGTTGCTGGTGGCTCTTCCCCGGCAAGTGGCACCCAGCTCCCGGGCCAGAGCAGCAGCAACGCACATGGCTTGTGCACCGTGAGCGTCCTGGGCGGCAGGGACCGCCGGTGCCTGCGCAGAGGATGCTCAGCCGTCGCAGATGAGCTCAGGACCTATTCTGGTACAGGAAATGTCACACTTCGAATAAGCGCTCCCGCCTGTTGTGCATCGTTCCTCGCTGCAGGGCTGCGACACGCTACGCTGCAGGCACGTGGCCGCAGCATCAAGGCACAGATGCTGGGGCGAGCTGAGATGTGTGCAGCAGCTTCTGGGGATCTTGCAGGGGAATTCAACCTCGCCAGCACCACACGACTGCCGTAGCAGAAACGGCTGCCCC
>NW_010515968.1:496-1203 GCF_000687285.1 Phaethon lepturus
GCCTGAGGAAAAACGGCCTCCCCCGCCAGCCACTGGGAAAGGGGAGGACTTTGTTTCCTCTGTTTGCATGGAGCAATGGTTAAAGATACAACAGCAAGGGAGCGGTTAAAAGGCAGGTTTCACGGGGAGGAGGATGGAGCAATGGTCTGAGGAGCTCTGGGTAGATGGAGGTTTTGCTCCTTTCAAAGCGTGTGGCGGTTTAGCAGTGATAGCGCAGAGAATGAAGCACAGAAAACAGCATAAGGATGCTGGCCCCAGTTCAAAATGAATCCAGCACAAGCATTACGCACATTAGCTGTTTGCAAACCCAGCTATTAAATAACAAGACCCAGGCTAACCGCAGGCATAAACACTGAACGTGCCCAGTTTTAATAGCTCTATTGCAAGAATACATTTCACTGAGTTTGTTCTGTCATGAGCTAAATACTATAAAGTTTTCACCAACAGTCTTGAGGCAGAAAAAAAAAAAAAATCAATCGAGAAGCCAAGTCCAGACAGGTACTACTTTGTTTTCACCAACTTCATTGCTGAAGAACACAGAGGGAGCAAAGAGCGGAGCGTGGACTACGCTGGCCTGTTCCCAGCCTTGTGGCTGGTAAACTGTTTTTTAGGATATTTAAAAAAAAATTCTGGAGGGAGATGGCCTAGATTACCAGTGGCATTATTTAAAATCAGCAAGTGAACCACGCTGGCACATACACATTTCA
>NW_010515969.1:0-326 GCF_000687285.1 Phaethon lepturus
GGGAGGAGAGGGGGATCCTCAGCAGAGTGCGGGGCTGCCCTGAGGGCCTCGGCCGGCTGCTCTGCCTGTTCTTCTAACAGAAATACAATAAAACGGGAGGGATTGTATTTCACCTTGGGTGAACCGAGCAGCGAGGTGCTGGGTGGTAGTGTGCCTCCACACTGAGAGTGGGAAATGGTGGCTGGAAATGAAACTGGAGAGCTCTCACAGGCTCACCCTTTACGCGCAGCCTGTCTTTTGTGAAGCCTGTCTCATGCTTCTCATGGAGCAGATTGACTGGAAGAGAGCAAGAGGCAGGCGTCTGCCTGGTAATGGAGCTGAGTGAT
>NW_010515969.1:411-2603 GCF_000687285.1 Phaethon lepturus
AATGAAATCAGAACCTACCCTTTGCTGGTGCGGGGTGTGTGCGATAGCAAGGGAGGAGGAGGGGGTGTGAGGAGGGAAGGCCAGGTTTTGAGTGATATTTGTTTTCACACACAAAACAGTTCACTCCAATTATATGACATTTCACTACCTCTGAGTGGCTGCTTCTGTGTTCCTGAACATTACGCTGACTGAAAATGTGTGGCCGAGCACGCAAGCATGCAGGTGCGTGATGCATGTGCAGCTGGAGCACACAGGGGTGCAATTCCCGCTAAATGACAATGTGTGGGAGGGCTGTACTGTCTTACTGTAAAGTGTAAAATGACAGGTGTACCCAAGTGCAGATACAAGCTTTTCACATATGCCAAGCAGTGATTTTGGTTTTGTTTATGTGTAAACAGGGATCTGGAGTCCATGTTCAGCTCACTCCACGTCACATTGAAGTGTGTCAGTTATAGTTAAGAAGCCTCCAGGAGACAAAGAAAAGGCTGTTGGACTGGAAGGAAGCAGGAGATATTTCTAGCTCCCAGAGGAAATAGGATATGTATTGCCTACACACATTATCCTGGGGACATTTGGAAGAGGGGTGGAAAGACACCCAAAATCTCAGGGGTGCATTAACAATAAAGTGTATTATTTGGGGAGCTGTGGGTGAGGAGTGAGATAGGATCTGAGAGAGCATCAAGTACTTCCAGTTCTGCCAGTGGTAAACAGCTGTTTACAAGCCATGAGTGAGGAGGAGGGCCTTGGTCTTTCCTCTGAAAATTGAAAGATGTTGATATTTATCCCTAAAGGGTTTGGGTTACAGAATGATGGGGATTCAATACCCGCAGATGATATCACAGGAGCTATAACATTATGCGTACCTGCAAAAGCATAAAGGCACGTATTACAGCACATATGCATAGGTCCTGGGACTCCATTTGGTTTGACATAGGTTTGTTTTTCACAAATTCTCAACACACTTTTCATTTTGCACATTAAAATTATGTTAAGAAAGAATTAGTAAAGTTTCCCAAGCTTGGCTCTGGTATTTTCACTGGTATTTGTCACTTTGTTGTTACCCAGTTCCTCCTTTACAAAACAGATGTTTAAAACAAACTTGATAGAGAAACAGATGTGCAAATCTGCACACCACAATTTGCACAGTGCAAATCAAGTGCATTGGGGAGCTGTTTCAAAACTGGATCTCAGGGCTTTTCTCAGCAATTCCAGCTCTAACAGAATGTTTATGCCTAGTGCACTCAAACACGCAAGGTTCGGATGATGTTAATGTGTTGTTAGGTGGGGATGATGTTAACATTGACATGATGTTAGTGTGGAAGAGGATGGTAAGTGTACATGCACCAGGATGGATTGCTGGAGGCTGGGCAGTGACCAGCATAGGAAGGAATATGCTCACAGCATGATTGGTTGAGGGCTGACCTACAGAAACCTTCCCCATCTGGAGTGATAATTTTTGTATTATTTTATCCTAAAACAGTGAAGAGTGTGCACAGCTGCTGATGGCTCATGCACAGCTGCTCATAGACAAAACCCTCTTACTAGTTTATCCCCAGATGATGTCCTCCTTCCCTCATCCAATGTCTGTCAACAAATGATAATTAAAAAGTAAGAAATTATTATTGTTTTACAGCTTTGTGAATGAATTAGCTCACATCATATTTGACAGAAACCCATAAAGGCAAGAAATGAAAAGGCTACATCACACTGCTGTTCCATGCGCTCACACAGTTTACCATGTCAGTGTCAGTGGAACTGACACTTTCCTCACTTCAGTCATGTATATGTTGCAACCCTAACTTTCCTCTCCAAGAGAAAGCAATTTTCCTACCTCCTTCACTCGTTATTTCAGAGGACTTTTGACCTTGACCTTGACCTGAATGGTCTCTCTCAGCATAAGCTAAACAACAACTAGTCATGAACAAGAGAAAATAGGCTTGTAATGGAGTAAATCAGAACAGTGAAATGGTGACATTTACAGCTGCAGTAAGCAGATTCTGATGTACATTCCTTTAATGGGAGAAGAAGTGAAATTGTATTAATGGTGGTGGTCCTTCATTTCTGAATGATGAAAATTGTGCATAAGAAGAACATCCAATTTCTTATTTTATGAAAATTTGCTTTTGCTTATATTTAATGTCTCATTGTGGTAGGTTGATCTTGTCTGGATGCCAGGTGCCCACCAAAGCTGC
>NW_010515970.1:0-3008 GCF_000687285.1 Phaethon lepturus
TGGGAGAGGGCGCAAAGCCCTGCAAAAGCTTCTCCTGCCATAAAAAAAAAAAAAAATCACTTTGCAAAGAAGTTTTAGTGCCTTTAACATTGAGGCGTGTGTCCCCCCCCAGCCCCCTCCCCATCCATAAACTTCCCCAAGTTTCCCAAAACCGTTTAAACTCCTCACTCGCACTTTCTGCTAATTCAAGGCGGGTTTAGGTTTTTTATTTTTAATTATTTTATTTTTCATTTTCTTCCTTTCGTTCCGTGTTACCGGCGTTTAAATCATCCCAATGTACGTGAACTCATAAAAATAGATAAGGCATGTCAACTCGGGAACGGTATTTTCCCCCTGAAAATATGAGTGTATTTAAGCAAATCCTGAAATATTAAATTGTTGCTCGATTAAAGACGATGTAAATGTATAAATTCAACAAAGTGCTCAAGAGGTTGTCTCCAAATATATAGTTTAATTCTGCCTAAGTGATCGCCTCTAAAAAAAACATCATTAAGGCAACTATTATTGTTTCCTGAATTATTTTTTTTTTTCCCGGCCACCTATGATTAAATTTCTGCCTTCAGATCTGCAAAGAATAAAGGATAAAACTGCCTATAGTTAATGACAACAATTTTTCACTCCTGAGTTATCCTTGCAGAACGTAATAACATCCCACTCCTTTTTATTTTTAATCTGTACACCCAGCAGAAGTAATTGCACCCCTACATATATGTACCTATAGCTGTACATAGAGACACACACGTGCGGAGCAAAATGTCGCTTTTTATAATTTTACGCCATGAAGTTTTGTCCGTGACGGCTGTGACGTCATGAGCGCCCCTGTCATTTTTTCGCCTCTTTTGATTTTAAGGGATTTGAGGGAATATTTCCACTCCATCAGGAAAAGAGACCCGAATTAAAAATAAAATTAAATTTCATTAAAATTAATTAAAAGCTGGAAGAGTATTTTTTTTTTCCCCCCGGGAAAGTTGCTACCTGCTACCTGAGCGGGTTTTACCCCGGTTTGGGGGCAAAAAAAAGGTATTTTCCTGGATGCGGGTGAATTAAAACCCCCCATTTATCCCCACTTTTAGCCAAGGAGCCACCAGGAGCGTTTCCGCAGCCGCCAGACACCTCCCTATAAACAAAGCACCACTCCGCGATTTTACACCCCCTCAAATATGAGGGATTTTATTTTTTTCCCCAGCTTTTGGGGAGGGGGGGGGCTCCCCTTCCTAGCGCATTTCACCAGCGAATTAAATTGACTCGGGGCGGTGTTGGGGGGGGGATTTTTTCGCTGCTCTTAACTTTTTGCAACGTGGTTACTTGGTAATTTAAGACCCAGCGAAGTCCCGTTTCCGCGGGGAGATTTCGGTGCTGCCTTCTTTTGTTGGGCTGAGATTCGCCAATAAATCTGGGAAGGAGAAAAATAATGAAATAAATCACACACCCCCCGCCCCCTCCTATTAAAAAGAATATTTGAGAATTAAAAGGCTCCTCCTGTCGCGATATCAACGCGGGGAAAAATCTAAATAAACGCTTAAAAATCTCAGAAAGCGCTTTCAAGCCTCGGCAGGGAGGAGAGGGATAAATTTCAGAAGTAGGAACAGATTAATTTCTCTTCCCCACACACCTCCCGGTTTCCTGGTCAGCAGACATGTGTTTTGACAATTGCCAGAATTCTCCTTTTTTTTCTTTTTCCCCCCCTCCTTCCAACCCCTGGAAATGTGTGCAGCGACTGAGAGGTTTTGCAAGCGAGAAAACATTTTTTTCCCCCATTATTATTATTATTAATAATTTTAATTTTTTTTTTTCGCTGAGCGTTGCAACTTGAAGGCACTCGCCCTGAACTTTTACTGCACTTTCCTAAAGCAACTCGGAGAATAAAATTAAGGCGACAAGAACACGTTTAAGGCCATTTCCCTCCACCACGCTGGGAAAAAAAAAAAATCAATAGGAAAAAGCAAAGAAATGTCTCGTCTGGGCAACTCTGCGGGCGAGGCACGGGGTGGTAAATACTCTTCTTTATCCACCTAGGGCGAAAAAAACCGGGGTTTGCGGAGGTTTGCTTTTAAAAAATAGCAGAAACGGCGCTGGTTGTATTTTTTTTCAGCCCCTCTTCTTGGAAAGATATGGGAGGGAAAATGGGTGTTTTGGCTAATTATGGTTTTGTGCATCTTGGTGCAGAAAATGCCTTTTAATTAGCAAATAAACCTCGCAAATAGGCCACTCTCTTCCAAACGCGGTGTCTGCAACGCCGGAATAAAACTTTAAATAGTCTATGAAGCTCTGAATAGAAGTATTCAGGGGAAGGAGAGATGAAATCTCCTTTTTTTTTTTTTTTTTTAATTAAGAGCTGCCCAGACTCTGACTCCGAGGTTGTAATTACAGAGAATAAAGACGGCTCCAAAACAATGCGAGCCATTTCAGGCCGGGGGGAGGTAAATAAACCGCCACATAAACCTCCAAGAGTTTGGTGTTGTTATCCTGTTGCCCCCCTTTTTTTTTTTTTGAGGGGGGGTGGGTGTGTTCTTATCCCTATTTTATTTTTTATCATTATTTTTAAAGCGTTATTTACAGGGGAAAAAAAAAAAGGGCAATATTTGACTAGGAAAACCCTGTTGGTAAAGAGCAGGAATAAATTCCCAGCGAAAGACCCAAATAAATAATTAGGACTCACGTGTGCCATAAATGTCAAGTTAAAAAAAAAAAAAAAGGCAAAGGGGAGGGGGGGGAGGCAGAGATCCCAGATACAAGGTGAAATCAGTTTAAATAAAAAGGCTTTTAATGGCATCACTTGTATTTACCTCTAAGAGCTTCGAGTATTTAATCAGCTGTGAGCACGCAGCCTCATGGCCAGATGTCAGTGGTGTGCGTGGGCCTTGCACACGCGTAGGTGTGGGCATTTTGGGGTGGGGAGGGGTAAGACTAAGGGTGCTCCCCCCTTAGCGCGTCCCAAAAGAGGCGTTTTTGCAGCAGTTTACAGACAAACCCCCTCACCCTGCTTGAATCATTTTAATTTTTAAGAA
>NW_010515970.1:3095-4661 GCF_000687285.1 Phaethon lepturus
AGCCCCGTGTCTTGCCCCACGCCGGAATCAGCCCCAAGTGGGCAACGTGGCTGGAAAGAAAAGAGAAACACGCACCCACCCCCCAAAAAAAACCCACCCGAGCGGCTGCGGGGCTGGGCAGCAGCTCGCTGCCGGTAGCGGGATCTGCGGGGGGGGCCGGGGGGGGGACACCGATTTGGATTTGTTTCCTTTCAGTAATTACTGAGGGATAGAAAACACATGTGTTGGGATTGCATTTTTTTTTTTAAAGCCTCTTTTTTTTTTCCCTCCTAAATCAGTTCATCAATTCGCTAATTATAGCTGGGAGGGGGGAGGAAATCTCCCGACACGGTGCTTTTTTGTGTGTTTTTTTTTTTTTTCTATTTTTTCCCCCTCCACCTCTCTGGGTGAGCATCAGTGGGGGGAAAAAAAAAGGGGGGGGGAGAAATATGGCTTATGAGTGGTGAATGTTATTTCAGATTTCTATGGGCGCTTTTCTTTTCTGGGAACAAAGAGCAACTCCTATTAAAGAGCTACTCGAAGACTTGTACATATTTCTACTGCTGTGTAGCACTTTTAATAAAACATCTGTTCTTGCTTCTGCTGATGAGTTTACATAATTGTTTGCAGACCAATTTAACCAGAAAGCACCCCACATATTCCCTCTACATGTTTTCATGGGGGAAAAAATAAATACCTTTTTGGTAGTGACATATCTTGATGAAATACTTTCGAGAAATCCCCAAACTGCACGAAAATATCAATGGGAGGGGGGGAAAAAATATCCAGTGTATTCAAAACGTGAGGCTGAGGAATTGCAATGAGTAAAACATACTTTAATGATGCCACATTTGTATTTGCAGGAGCTTTTGGGGTGGTTGTGCTCTATTTTTTTTTCACCCCCTCCTCTTTCTTTCCTTTTTCTCCTCAGAAACCTGGTTTTTAACGTGGGGAGAGGATTCTATTTTAAGTTTCTTTACGGCAGCTGGTTTCTGTTCACTATAAATCGACCAGACTTTTAAGACTTGCCCTCTGTTTAGAGAAGTAATAAAACACTTAACTTTCTCGACTCCTAGTCACACGGTTATCACACAGGTCTCCGATACAACAGCCCCCGAGCACCTATACAAAAAAAAAAAAAAAAAAAAAAAAAAAAAAAATATCTAAGGACACAAAAAAAAAAAAAAAAAAAGAAAGAAAAAGAAAAAGAAAAGAAAAGAAAAAAGAAAAAAGAAAGATAAAAAAGGAAGGGGAAGGAAAAAATAATAATAAAAAATAAAAATGGTAATTAAAAATAACAAATAAAACCCTAGAAGAAGTCCTCCCAGAAACTGCCCAAACTTTGGCGAGGTTGAGGTGGGTGTAAATGCCCTGCCAGAGGTGCAGCTCCCCCGTCAGTCTGCCCTAAGCCAAGGTCCAACCCATCCAGCTGCAGCTACTTTTAATTTACTCGCCAAATTACACCGGGCTGTAAGCAATACATAAGGTAAGACAACACGCCAATAACTGCGTAGCCCTCGTTCATCTGCCTCTTCCCTCCAGTCCGTTTCTTGGACCTTTTGCAAGAATTTAATATCTGGGAGCAGC
>NW_010515970.1:4676-6327 GCF_000687285.1 Phaethon lepturus
AGCTTGCATGGCCAGCGGTGGTTTCCAAAGTAACCCTGCCCTGGGAGGGCTTGGGCTCAAGGAAGATGTGCCCATGGCTAATAATATTTGCAACCCCCTCCTCGGCTCGCCAGATCTGTCCAGCGGAGAGTGCCTTTGGCTGGGGGGGTTAACATCTCAGCAGAAGGCGGGAAAAAAAAAAAATTAAAAAATAATAATACCCCCCCAGTAATCGCATTTCTTCCCTAGTTTCTTCATTTTCGCCTCTTTCTTTGATTCCAGAAATCCCCGGGCAGGCTGTGGGGAGAGGGAGAAAAGGGGAACGAAAACAAACTGAAGTTCGCTTTTTTTTTGGGGGGGGGGAAACGCCTGTAAATCTTCCCCATGTCCATGAGTCTGGTATCTGCACCAGGCTGGCTCCAAGCGGGGCAGCCTGGGGTGGGAGCCAGGCTGCTCCCTGACAAGGTACATATGCTAAATAAGATGGTGCACACTTCCAGCTATCTCCTTTTTGGTTAGAAACTTTATTTTTTCCCCTAGTGACACTCAGGGGAAGCCTTAACGTTATAGAAGATGAATACAGGAGGGTTTTTTTTTCAGTTGTAGTCTCGTTTATGGTTTTATTGCTACCATTGATTACTTTGCTTTGTTACACAGAGGAAAAAGAGCATAAAATCCGTTGGCATCCGGGTTCCTGTTATAGCTGGGGAAAAAATATACACCCCCCCCCACCCCTTCTTTGTCAGCTAAAATCTTTTTAGGGATACATCGCTAAAAAAAGGAATTAAGTCTATTGATTGAGAGCAAGGCAAACAAATACTCTCAGTTTTGCATTGGAGTGTGCACCCACAAACCTTCCTCTCCCCAGCCCCCCGCACCCTCACGTTTAAACTAAAAACGTGGACACGATGGAGGTTTAAAAGAAGAGGGGAAAAAAACAACAACAACAACAACACAACACACAGAGGAGGCCAGGGTTTCCCTGCCATAATTGAATTTTTAAATAGCAAGCCACCAGGATGATAAAGATACCTCGCAATATTTACAGATCAGCAGGTATGTTTTACATTTAAGGGGCAATTTATGGCTCTAGATTGAAATTAAAATTAGATTAGCTGTCTTCATTTCAATTAGTTCTAGGTGCAATCTACCCACAGAAGAGAGAATATAATCCCCCCTTTCATCTAACTAAATATTTGCAATAGAAGTTTCCCAATCAGTTGTAAATATCTGCAACTATGAATTGCTGCAAACACAAACACGAGGTTGCGTCCCCAGCCCAGGCTCCCCATCGCTCTCCATCACAGAAATCCTCTTTTTTTTTTCCTTTTTTTTTTTTCCCCCTGTTGCTGTAGTTGTTGAAAATGTAAATATCCTCTAGCATTGAAAATTAGCAGGGAAACGTTTGAGGGGAGAAATGTCAAACTAGAGGAGAAATCTAACTTCCAGCCTATATGTGAGTTTGCAATGTTGGGTGTTGCTTTTCTGCATGTCTTCTTTTTTTTTTTTATCCTCTCCCCTCCCCAAGACATACTTTGGGAAGGCTCTGAAACACGTTATCAATTCAGAAGTCGCCATGTTTTCCCCCCTCTCTTTATGTAATATTTTCTCATCAGGAACACAACCATTTGATTCCATCAATATTGACCAATGCTACATGAGAACAAGAAGG
>NW_010515970.1:6359-7906 GCF_000687285.1 Phaethon lepturus
GGGGAAAGGAGAGTAATTTATGGCTTAATATTCTGTGGACATCTGAGATTTATTACTGTGAATTCTGAGCTGGTTTATTACAAGATATTAAGCAAACATTTCTTTAAAAAAAAAAAAACACAAAACAAAACACACACACACCCCACACACAAAACAAAACACGAGCAACATAATGCACAGACACACAGACGGTACTTCCAAACCTCAGGGTTCATTAGCAGAAAAGGGGGGTGAAGGGGGGGGGAGGAAAAGTTAAGCCTGGCTTAAGAAAATGGTGCCACCCCCCCTTCCAGCCCAACCGCCCCCCCCGCCAGAACCCCCAGCCCTGGCTGCGGGAGCGCTCCCCACCGCATCCTCCCCGTCCCCCGGCGCCCCGGGGGTGCCGGGGGGGTTTTGGGGGTGCAGGACTTACTTTCCATGCCCACTTAGTTTCAACTAGGGAATCAACAGAAGCAAAAGCAATTTTTTCCCTTTTTGACACCCGCCTCCCCATTGGCTCCCCCCGGGTCAGCTGACTTTGTCATTTTGTCTGTCCTGGAGCAGAGCCTTCCCTATAACAATCTAGTTCAGACTACAAACTGGAGACAGAAATAAATATTAAAGAAATCACACAGCCAGGTATAGAGGACGATATGAATTCCTATTTTACAAACCCATCTTTATCCTGCCATCTAACCAGTGGCCAAGAGGTGCTTCCCAACGTAGCCCTCAATTCAACTGCCTATGACCCTGTCAGGCATTTTTCTACTTATGGAGCAGCCGTTGCTCAAAACCGGATTTATTCTTCTCCTTTTTATTCACCGCAAGATAATGTTGTGTTTAGCTCCAGCCGAGGACCTTATGACTATGGATCTAATGCTTTTTACCAAGAAAAAGACATGCTTTCTAGCTGCAGGCAAAATTCTATGGGACATAATACACAGACATCAATCGCACAGGATTTTACCAGTGACCAAAACAGGAACACTTCGCAAGAACAAAAAACTAGCATTCAAATATACCCATGGATGCAGCGTATGAACTCCCACAGTGGTAAGTTTTACAGCTCGGAGATATAAATTAAATAAACTGAACCATCTTTACGACCTTCTCCCTAGCAGAACAGGCTGAGCGACTTTTTATGGCCCCATAAAAACAATAATATAGCTCCTTCACAGTTGCAGCTACAGGCCTTTTATTTGTTAAGTTGTTGCAAGCAAATATGGCTTGTTATGCTCTTTCTAATTAAAAGACTTCGAGAGTGTAAAATATCCATAATAAAGTGCAGCGAGCTCTGCTCGGGAGTTAAACACAAAATATTACCGGGGTAAAAATAAGTTTTAATGACGGGTGCGGGAAGTGCGGCGGTGGCGGGTTCCCCGCACGAAGAGGGGCCGGGGGAAGCTCCCGCTCCCCCCAGTCCCCCCCCGCTCCGGCTCCCCCAAATCCTCCAATTGGCAGAAATAATGTGGGAAAAAAGAAAACGGGGGCGGGGGGCAGGGAGCAGCATCCCGGGAGAAAATGACCCGGGAGAAAACGCTGCGCGCACAGGGTTAATTTAATAAAAT
>NW_010515971.1:0-7867 GCF_000687285.1 Phaethon lepturus
CTCGTCCCGAGCGACAGTGTCGCCTCCCGGCCGCTCCCCACCCGCCTTGTGCGCAGCCCGTGTGTCCGACAGTCCACGGGCTCCCCGCGCGGCGGGCGCTGAGGGCGCTCCCTGGGGTCGGCGAGGAAGGGGCTGCGTGTTCCTCCTAACCCCACAGGAGAGGCGAGGTCGGGAGGCCGCGTTCTGGTGTCTCCCTGATACCTATGGCCCTGCCTCCCTAAGACAGTGGGGTTAGGGAGATGTCTGAATATGTATACACACGTATAGGGGAAGATGGTGGTAATTTTGAATAAGCAGGGTTTTTGTCAGTCTCCAGTTGTAAAGGTAACTTCAGTTGCCCCTTGGAGTTCCTCTTCTGCCTTTCTTGGGTAAATTTGTAACTAACGTTAATTGATAGCAGTGTACCATGTATATAAAAATTACTTTGAATTAAAATACTCTAGTCTTTAGAAGAAAAGAGGCATAGGATGTGCTGAATAAGTAAAGATTTCCTCAGAGCATTTTTGGCAAAGAGGGAACTTTTGAATGTTTTATTAAAAAATACCCTGCACAGTTAAGTTTTACAGAGATATCCCAAGCATTTAGCTGATCTCATTTAATTTCTGTGCAGGTCAATCGTCTTGTATATTTTACTTATGATTTCTTGCTTTTCTGTGTAAAGCTATTTATGTTTTTGAGATTTGACACAACTAGTTTGTTTAGTAGAGTGTGTATTTCTCTGTATTGTGGTTTTCTTTCTATGCAGCTGGGTTGAAAATCATCTGGAGGAGAAGCACAATATTCACATCTGAAGCTGTTAGCTTCAGAATTAAATGAGTTATCTGTCTTGAATGAACTTATTTCTATGTATTTATAGTTTCCTTCAGACTGCTAAATACAGACCATGCCTAGCAGAATGGGCTCAAAAATTGATTTGAACAAAGACTTCATCAGAGTAAAAACACACTATAGTGGGTAAGTCAGCATGTTCTCTCCTATGTATTGTGTTCTGTCTAATTTTGAAGCCTATTGAGCAGGAGTTCATAGTCTGACCTAGTGATAGAGTAACCAGGGCATTGGTGGATTTGTAATTAATGTCAGATCAGGTAGGTAAACTTCTGGGCTATTAAAATACCATCCAGACTCCTGCAGCATGCTGATTGTGGAAGAGAGGTGATAACTTAGCCTTTTCTTGAAAGGGAGGAAAATGTGCAAGACTGGCATAGAATTATTCTGGGTTGATGGGGTTATTGATTTGTGTTTTGATACAAGTGTTCATGGTCACAGACAGGTATAGATCTATCTCTTGGATCCAGATGCAGTTATTAAATTTTATTGCATCGACTTTATAATAAAGATATGATAAGTGTTACATAATGAGCTCTACAAGTTACTGCTGAAATTAGCAGGAGACTATGAAGTACAGGTTTCCACTTACAGATGTCAGTTTGACTGTGTGTTCCTTGGGACAGAACATGTAATGTTTAGTACAAGTCCTTTTCCCATGGGGATTTTAGATACTATTTTAATTTACAGTATGTTCTGTCTTGGAAGATTAGAGGAGGTGTTTCTTTGTGGATAGATATGCAAGTCTTGAAATAATAAGTGGATGCTATTGGATTTGTCCTTCGTTTTATAGAAAGTTTAGAGGGAATTATTATTGAATTACTTGGGTAAATATGAGAAATAAGAGAATTTTGCTTAGATAAGTTATCAGTAAATTTAGATGAACCCATGCATGCTGCTTGAAGTCTCAGTTTTAAGTGATTAAAAAATAAATCAAACCTACAGTCGTCTTCCTCTTGTGAATAAATAAAAAAAGTAAACTGGCTTCAATTTCTAGCTCTGCTACTGACTTGAATTCTTTCCTTATGCCTAGTAATTTGATTTTTATGTCCTCATTTTGCCACATGTAAATTGAAAGTCTAGTAGAATCTGTTAAATCACAGGTCATTTATCTACAGGTTAAATTTTCCTATGAAAATTTACTTAGTAAAAACACAGATAACCTTTTAGTGGTGAGAATTCATGTCAAAACTTATGTCCTAACAAAATACAAACATTTGCTGCTTTACTTGAAGTAATATTTACTTCACAAGAAATCCATGTATGAAAGTAAATGGGACTGTATGTAATGGCTTGTTTTTACTGCTGCTTAGTAATTTCTGAAATGTGCTCATGATGATTAATGCAGATCAGTTGTGTTTTGTTATTATTAATCTGCACCATGGTTTTGGGTATTTAATAGATGCATGTAAACTGCTTTGTGAAATCTGGGTGAAAAATTTGTACCATATTGCCATTACTAATAATTATTTTCAGCTCCACAGTTTTGTCCTGCACCTCTGAATCATGTCATACATAGGCTTAGGTTAAAAAGAAGATCTGAACTTCAAATACTCGTGTGATATGCTGCTTTGAGATGCATGGATATGCATGCTTCTCTGAAACAGCAGTAGGAGAGCTGCCTTAGCTCTGAAGGGAAGGCGTTATAAACACAAATAGAATTTAGTGTAAACAATTTGAGATAGCTTGCTGTCAGTGCTGATACGAAGTCTGTAGAACTTGTCTGCGTAGAAATGGAGGTGTTAATACTTGTTACTAATTAATACTAATATTAGAATTTATGTGTAATTATTATGATGTTTTACAGTAAACTACTACTGTAGTTGTCCTATAACACTAGACTCTGTAATTTTCATTAGCTGTGAAGTCTTTTTTTTCCCCCTGTTGTTCAGTTTTGGTGTATCACTGGGGTAATCTCCCTGTGATGTTTGCTTGTTTAATGCTATTCTCACTTGAGGTGGACCAAATAATCTCTCAAGTATATAAAACAAGAGTTCCAAACTCAATGAATCTTGTATTATTAAAGGACTAGCTCATTCAGTAGCTGCCAAAAAATTAAAATAATAATACAATATATCATTTTGAAACCCCAGTTAAAAATCTAAGCATGAGGAAGCTCTAAAACAGGTGAATGTTGAGTCTATCTCTGTGGAGTCCTAGTATCTTAGGTATTCATGTTTCTGGGTGTGACAGAGTTCCTAACATAGCATAGTATAAATAACTGCATAAGTAGATTGCAAAAGAAAGTAAACTTGTATAATTCTCATTTCAGTATGCTTTATATGACCTTGGTTCTAAATGGTGACATGTTTAATCTATCAATGGGAATGGTTCTCTTGCTATAATTGCTCATATATAACTTACTGTTTATTAGTTTTTCGTATTACTTTGTAGCATCCGGTTTCAGATACCTGACAAAAGTGTTCTGTGGTGTTCTTTAGTGTTAAACAATGATTTTGATTTAAACAATTGATTTTAATTTATCTGTCCCTGCTTGCCTAATGTGACTATACAGACATTAAGATTAAACACAGTCAATAGCAAAGGAACATGGATGTCATTGACATAATATAATTTGAATAAATCTCATTAATGTTTGCATCTGCAATAGGTGCTACTTAGCATACTTCAGCTGTGTTTTGTTTAATAAGTTTATTAATTTACATGTAGATTGGTAGTGCTATCTGTTATCATAATTTTGACAATTTAAAGCTGATTTAGTATTTGTCAGCTTTAGTTGGCTTTTGTGGTATGCATAGTAGAGTACTGTCTTGCTGCATAGTTTCAGTTTTTGAATATTACTTAGATACTTGTGAAAGCATGATTGTCCAGAGTCACCACAGCTCTATAGCTATTTGATACCATGAGTAGCTTGTGGTGGCAGTGCATTAAGTAATGAGCTGCATTTGTTAGTGACCTTGTCTTGGTGCAAGGCACCAAGGTGCCAGACCTCAAACACTGTTTTGAGAACTGGTATGGTCCCTTACTTTCATAAGGCATAAAATAGGACTTTTTTGACAGGGGGATGTTCTCAAACTCCACCTCATCTGACAGCTCTCAGTATTGTAGAATAAGATGGTTTTACAAGTTGGCAGTTAGCATACATATTTCTTTTTCCATTGCTCTTATGAAGAATTATTAAGTTGCTGGTCTCTGAGAACTTCACAAATTGTAGATTAAAGGTGCACTTGAAAAGGTAGCAGTGCTTTTAATCTGTTGAAACTTAGTACAGTTCTTTAAAAATTATTGTTTTAGAGCTTTGCTTACTAGAATTTTTCTCAGCAAAGGCAAAATGCAAAGGTATTGGTGCATATAATTTAAAATTTAAGTAATAAAATTTAAGCTTCTTAGTTCAGTGTATTACTTTTCAGCTTCTGGTTGAAAGATATAAATAGGCAAAACATGTAATGTAACATGTTTTCTAAAATTACTTGTCACATAGTAGGAAAATAGGGAAGCTATCTCATTCATGTTGAGAAACTTATCATTTCATCTCATGCAGGGACATCCTGATAACAAATGTGGATGCATCAATGAGCTATGATGAACTTTGTGATGAAGTGCATGAGATGTGTAATTTACAACAGGAGCAGCCAATTACCCTCAAGTGGATTGATGATGAAGGTATTGTACTGAAATACTACTTAGGCATTCGTGGGTTTATTGTTCATTGTGGTACAAAGAAGGGACATTGAGGAAACTTGTATAAACAAATTTCATGTTGTGGCATTACTTTTTGTTTCTAACTACCAGGGTACATAACCCTGTCTTATAAAGCAGGGTGCTTGGAGGAATGAGCCTCAAAACATGAAAGTTGTACTGCGCTTGAATTCACTTCTGTAGAAGTAAAGGATTTGTAGAACCTTTGGATAGATTTGGAGGGGGGCAAAACCAAAAAAACCCACAAACCACTCTTTGTGAAAGTCTCTGCTCTTACGCTGTTCCTGCAGGAAGGGTTGATGTGGCCAGATCTCATTGTTTGAAGTTATCTTCAGATGTAAAGCAGTTTATTGTTATTCTTCCGCAAATAGTTGTATGTGTGAAACTTAACTTACCTTTTCTTTGCCCTTCCCATAGGCTCTGAAATATTGGCATGATGTGAGATGGGTTTACATACTTCTTTCTGCTTAAAAGGTGGCAGTTCTCTGCAGCCTTAAGTTAGAGTCTTCTTGTTGAGTAGTAGTGAAATGGAGATGCTTGGTATTGAGTGCCTTCGCTACTTTTTTGCTTCCTTTTGGAATGTATGCGTCTGCTTATGGTTTAACAGCAGTGTAGCATGGCTGTAATTCATGATGGGGAGAACTCTTGACCTAGTAGGTTGAGAACAGCTACCATGCAGTTGTACAACTGCAGTGATGCTCAGTTATTTTCCTGTTCCACCTTGCAAAGCCATGGTCTGCAGCAGCGCTCCTAGAACTGAATGCAGAAAGATGAAAAAAGTACTAAATTGGTTTAGCTAACATTTGTAATTGTGTTTTGTTTTTTTTAATAATAGTCTATACTGCTTTCTTAGCCAAGTAAAGTGGTTTGGAGGGTGAATGGAATTTCAAAATAATGATTGAGGAGGGAGGTAGCCTGTAGTCAAAGAAGATTCAGTCCTTTTAAGATACCAAGAACTAGTGTCAATTACTTTTAAATTTTACTCTTTATCTTCTTACCAAGAAGGGCAGAGGCAACTGTACTGACTTCTGTTTCCTAACACTCAGTTTCATGGCAGTCTGATAAAAGGTAACCTGATCAGAAGTGCATGGAGAATAACTACATTGCATGTGCTTAGCTATTTGAACTGCATGACTACTAATAAAAGAATATTGTAGGAAGGAAGAAACCCTCAGTTTTGAGTTGGGGGATTTTAAGACATGATTCCTGTTAACTGTTTCTTGCTTTGGATATATGTTGCATTGGCTTTTTAAGGTTTACTTAAAACAACTAATTTCTTTTTTTACTTTCAGTTCTAATAAGCATTTTCTTCTAGTCTTGGTTAAATACATGCTTATACAACCTTTTTTCTAATTCCTGATTTTAAGTTGTTAAGTTTCAACCAATCTGCTGTTTGTCTGCCTTCAGTCCTCACAGGTTTTATGAGTTATCCTATTTCTGCATATGAGTGAGTGTTTCCACTTATTGCCACATGTAATTTAAATTCATTTGACTGATTGCAGAAACAGATGTTCTCTTTGAACTAACTTAAAGCAAACAATTGCTGATGGCTTAATGGATAAAGAAAACCTACCAAAGAAAAGAAGTTTTCTGTTGGGCTTTTTTAGTGTTTCTTTTTGACAAGATACAAAATGTTCAAACTGTGAATAACTCATAATAAAAACCCATAATCATATAAGGAATATGGATTGTTGATTTACAGTACAAATAATTATTTTTGTCTTTCATGTTGCATTATTGCAGTATTTACAGATCATGAATAGCAGTGGTCTTCAAAGAGGGATAGATGCACCCTGGGGTGCATCTTTTCTTAAAAATAATATTTTTTAAAAATTTAAGAAATCAAGCTTTACTTGATTTAATGTGTGGATTGATACTGGTGTCATCACTTGGTCCATATGACCACATGTCCCACTGGTGGGCAAGGTGTGCTTGGGAAGAGATGGTGCTCCACAAAATTGCAGGTGTTGGGTGATACCTTTATTCATTTGCTCGCTTTCAGTGTATTGTGACGTACTGCAGTTTACGTGTGCCTGGTTAAGTGGATTTATGGATTAATTATCTAGTTTTAACTAAAATAACCCTCACAAGGTAATGCTAATTGTGAGCACAAGCAGACAACAAGAAAATGGTGGAGCTGATGTTTCTCCTATTCTTAAGTCTGAACTCTGTCAGCTACACTACAGGGTAAAAACAATCACAGTCTAAGCAGATGTGGTAAGAAGTCAGTCAAAAAGATTCAAAATTATCAAGAACAGTATTTGAAATACGTGTTTACATCTACTATTTTTAATGATGAACCTCACCCTAAGTCTGTGTTGTGTTTTGAGATAGTGATAGTATGAAGCAATCATGATAAGAAAGAGTTTTAAAAACTAAGTATACGGAGCAAGAAGACAAACCTCTACCTCTTTCACTGATGTTTTAAGTCTTGTAATACCCCATTTAGTACTTTACAAAACTTCACTAAACTTTACGTTAAATTTTTTAGAAGCCAGTTTTGAGGCTTCTCATTTAATAGCAGAAGACAAAAAGCCATGATACCATTGGGGAAACATTTTTTTCTTCCTGTCATGGTAAATATGGCTGGAATAATATACAGAAAACAAGATGGGAACAAACTGAAATGCATTCCTTGGTCAGAAAATACTGTTGGAAGATGTATAGAAGATATTGCTGAAGGTTTGAAGAAATGAGTATTAAACTATGCAGTGTGGGAAGCTTACTATATGGTTGGATGAAAGTACAGATGTTTCTAACACGTCTCAGCTTATGGTGTTTTCTAGATTTTGTTTGAATAATGAGATATCTAAAGATGCAGGTTTTTTGAGTCACTGAAGGAAAGATAGATGTACTGGAAAAGATGCAAACTCAACAGTAAATGACTTTAATAAAAACAATGTGTTGTGGAAAAACTGTAAGTCTCCACTGATAACCTTACCCCAGAATCCTTTTTTTCAAATCAGCCTCGCTATCAGTGAAATTCTTCCACTGCATCATACATAGACAAGCTATTGCTGCAAAGGATATGGAGACAAAAGTGCACAGAGTGCCACAGGATGTCATCAGTGTGATTAATTTTATAAAACTAAGAGCTTTAGATAGTACAATGTTTACCATACTTGTTACTAAGTTGGGGAGTGACCATGAAAGTTTTGTTCCTCACAGAGGTTAGCTGGTGATCTTGCAGCAAAGTGCTTAGAAAGAGTTGTTAAACTTAAAGATGAGTTATGCATTTTTCTTTTACAAAAAGATAAATGTTCCAAATATGTAGAAATTATCTGTCATGACAAGTGTCTGTCAGTAGGATGCTACCTAGCAGGTTAAAAAAAAAACCAAACACCCCCCCCCCCCCCCCAAAACCCCAACAAACACCACACAC
>NW_010515971.1:7898-73914 GCF_000687285.1 Phaethon lepturus
AAAAAAACCCCACAAAACCCACAAAAACCCGTCCCAATGACCATCAAAGTAACTGCTTTTCAAGAGGAACTCATGGTATATGGAGAAAGGACTTTGAAAATGGCTGTTAGGAGTTATTTCTGTTGTTCCATTGGTACACTTAAACTTGGAAACGGAGTTTTCTGACCTTATTAAATTCTTCCAAACAGTTTCAGTGAGTTTTGAACACATTAGTTAAATGTAACACATTCAGATTGACATGAAGGAAGATGAAAAGTTATGAACGGAATGCCAACACAAGCTTTGCATAAGGGGTGGATGGAATTGCAGAATCAATAGTACAGTTAAGTGCAGCCAGTGGTGCACTTCTTTCATTTGTATCTGTGTCTTTGTGAGGTAGCTTTTTTAGCTATGACAACATTAAAACCTAGTATTGAAATAATACTAGGTGTGGATAAGGCATGGTACTTGAGCCCACGCCTTAGTATGTGGTAATGCTTGTGCCTTCATTTATTTTTATATTCCCTGTGAATTTCATTCTGAATATCTTGTAGTTTGGGGTGTGTGGGTTTTTCTATTTCATTTCTTTTAATAGATAGGCTCTTTAGAATACACTTTAAATTGTTGCTGGCATGTTGCCTTTTTGAGAACTTTTAAAAGCTTCATTTGTTGAATCTGCTACTGAATGTGGATACAGAAGACAAAGTCATAGAAACTAAGGCTTGATGTCTGTCTTTGCTGAAAGAGAGGGTTGTTTGTGGCTAGGCAGGTTTCATGATTTGATATTTTTTTTGTTGGCTTTTCTTCGAAAACTAAGTTAGAAGAAAAAATGTGAACTTACTTTCCTCAAAACAGACAAGCAAATCCCAAAAACTTTAGAGACTTTAATGTAAAATTAATTTCTCTTAGATCTCTAAATCAGTATTGGCATATTTGTATCCCATCTGTAACTTTCATCTGTGTTTCTTGTTTTTTACACTTTTTAATCATAGATTGCTTTTCTGTCAGTCTAGCAAGAGAGATGCAACTAGAATCTATTTGTACCTTCATAACTTTTAAGTTACTGTATCATGTTCTGAAGTTAAGGTAGTAAGATAATGGGCCTTTTAACAAAGGGTAAATTGATTTCAAATTAAACTTAAATTTTCAGGTTGCTAGGAAGTAATCTTGCTTTTTTTCTGCCATGTATCAAATATCTTTAAGCATATCTATTCAATTCTGTATTTTGTTGTCCCCTTGCAAACCAACATAGTATATTTCTATGTACTCAGTTTTGGTAAAATTAGAAGGAAAAAAACGTATTGATGTATTTTGGCTTTGATAAAAACGCCAGCTTAATATCAAATGATTGAAAGAAAAGCAATCCTGGAGGCTGGTATATTTGTTACTGACTAATTGAAGTTCTCAACTTAATTCTTCAGTCCTAAATTTGCCTATGTATTGCTTTTTTGTTAGGCGACCCATGTACCATCTCTTCTCAGATGGAACTGGAAGAAGCCTTTCGTTTGTATTGTCAAAACAGAGATGAAGGACTGATTATTCACGGCAAGTATTACACACTTCAAGAACCCGTATGCGTTTGTTGTTAATCCTAACAGCTTCTTAAATGTGAGATTAGAACAACTCCTTTGCCCATCAGATAACTCTTCTTTATGTGCTATGTGCTAAACTATGGTGCCCTATAGTTTAATGTTGTAAGAAGGAAGTGTGCTCTTGGGGGTGGAGCCCAAAGCTGAAGCTATACGGGAGCGTTTGAGGGGGCTTCAAGTTCTAAACTGCACAGATTTCTTAATGCTGTAGTCAAGTATAAGATCTTGTCAGTATGGATGCAAATTTTGATTACGTTATTTCTCATACGGAGTTATTTAAATACTTCTGGAAACTGTCTTTGTGTAAATATATTCAAGAATTGAGGAAGAAGTACTACTTGGAACCTTTTTCACCTAAAAATCTAATGTTTTTGTTTTTAGTCTTCCCAAGTATTCCAGAGAAACCCGGCATGCCTTGTCCAGGAGAAGATAGTGAGTACTACAATGTTACCAAATTTTAGCTTAATTTTTTCAGTCGCATGGAAAATAATTATATTGAAAGATTTTCATAGAGTGACATACATGTATATCTGTTTCGTGGTTTCTTAGTAGAATGTAAAATGTTCAATATTCTATCAACAGAGAAATTACATAAATCAATGTAGCACTGTTTCAGCAGTTCTGAGGATTAATACTGGTTTCTAGTAGCTGATACATTGGGAGAAGGAGGTCAGAATTTTAGATGCATATTTGAATGTGGTCCTTTTGCTTTTGTGGTTCTTTTGTTTTTTTACCTTATAGGGAAAAGAAGTGATTCACTGAAGAAAAGGGAGATACAGCCTTTTTTGTAAAAGGTTATTATTCTCTAAAAAAATTCTGTGAAAGGTAGATAAGCCTCCAGGATGTGGTTTACCTGTATTGCAGTAACTTAACCTGCACAGGGATAAAAGGATTAAATAGCTGTATAGTCATTTTTATTATGGAAGGATGTCATCAGTACATTAGATCATATCTTTGTAAATATTAAGGAAAGGAATGACAGAGTTACCAGATGATGCGTGGCTAGTCACAGTAGTATGAGTAAAAGCTAACTGAAGAACTAAAGGATGTTTGCTCTTATATTTGGAAGATACAGGAACAAATAAAATTAATTGCTGATAAAAGCAAATAATGCATGCTAGGAGAAAACTACTTGGTTGATCAGGATCTGCACTGACAGACTGGCTAAAAATGTGTGGTGCAGCGGTCAATAGTTATGAATAGTATTTTTAACTAGAGAAATAATACTAATGTGCTAATAACTGCTCTGTTGAGAATTTTTATTGAAATTTAGAAGATGGAGTGAGATGGAATAAATACAAAAAATTTACAGTTTAAATATGATTTTTTTGCATTTAAACTACAGTAGATGAAAGTAAATGTAAAAACCAGACCAGCTTTCATGTTGTGACTAGGTTATTAAAGTTGTCTTACAGAAAGAAAAAAGAGTAAATGTACAATACAATACCTGCTGTCCGTCAGCCAATTGGAGAAAGTAAAGTCTGTTTTCAAGGCTGGTTAGAAGTGTTAAAGAAATAATTTTCCTTGAGACGCTTCATTTTTTTTTTTTCAGAAGGAGAAAAGACAGCTATGTGGTCTTCCCTGCTTGTGTTTTAGGGTGAGCCTGACAAGCATTTGTATAGCTGTTTCCAATATACTATTTTCCATATATCTAAGGTTTTTTTTTTATGCCTTGTTTGTGTACTTTCTTGTATTTAGGAGTTCAGTGGGTTTCTTACTAGTTTTGCTCAAGTTTCAAGAAGGAAATGGGCAACCAGTCCACCTTGCTGTATCATGTAATGTGCTTCTACAAACAGAACTTAATTTCAATACTTGCTTGGCTGTAAGTTAGAAGTCAAGTGAGGACTGTGTGGTTATATCTTACTGTATATTGAAAATGTATAGGTTTTACTATGCTGCCACTTTTCAGGTTAGCTTAACAGGTTGAAAATATTGATGGGAAGATATTTTCAGGCTCTAGTTTCATGATTGTTCTGGAAAGAGTATCTAAATATGTTCTTGATGTGAATTGTATAAAAGGAACACTGCTTTATTCTGGGACCTGAGTTATAGAAGGTATTATATCCTAAACTGAATCTCTTCCCTGGAGAGGTGTCAGGTTTGCATCAGCAGGCAAAAATTGAACCTCTGTATCTACAGAAAATAGCAACAGTAAGAGTTTTGGTTTTCCCTGTATCTTGTTACTTTTCCCAAATCTTATTTCGGTGATGATGCTGTAGGATGTTCAATGTCTTATGTGCCTTTGACTTTAGTGAGGACTACAGTAAAGGAGAAACTGATGGATTTGAGGGTTAGGTAGCCTTAGAATGCCTGTAAATGTTCTACCAGGGCAAATTTTGGTGCCAAATGTAAATACAAGTGTTAATACTCCATCATAAGTCTTCAGACTGTGTTCTGTGAAACAGCTGTCTTTCAGTGAAGATGGAACAGTTGATTTTTTTTTTTTTTACATTTCTAACTTTGCGGTACCTATCCCCTTAATTCTGCAACTAAGAATGGAACAACCAAGTCCGGCATCACTACACTATTCAAGGCCGTTTCACAACATGCTGAAATCTATTTTGTTTTCTTTTTCTATCTTGCTTCTGACCTGTTGGATGAAAATTGTAGGGAGTGAACTCACAGGGGCATCCATGCCACTCTGGTTTCCCAATGTAGGAACTGAAAGAACCAGCTGACTCTCGCGCTGCTTCCATTCCTGTAGCTGTTTAAAGAGAGGAGGAAATAATAGTGTTGTACCAACCTAGACTGGTGCTACTCCCAAATAGAATTATTTACCCTTATTTGTGAAAACACAAAGCAAACTGATGTGAAATACTGTTAAGAACAGTAAGCTAACTGGAGGAGAGAAAAAGCTGTTGTTTAAAGGGGTATCTGTGCAAATAATGTGGCCTAATAAAGTTCACTGTGATTTAATGATCTCATTAAAAGTGTAGATATTTTAGTACAGAAGGGTTTTTTGTGTTAATTTGTGAGATGTTTTAGTTATCTCAAACCATGAGATGAACTACAGTAGCACATAGATTAGTGTGGCTCAGATGACCTGGTTATTCTGTCTGTAGGGTATTTCTCCCTACATGGTTTTACAGGTCACATTGAATCATACTTTGATTGTTTAAAAAGCCTGTTCAGTCGGATGTGCTCGGTGAGTGATTTGTGGTCAGGTTTCTCGTAATATAACGGATTAATTCAGTGCATATTGCCTCTTTGCATCCATGGGCCCTGCATGGAAATCTGGTATTGTGGCCTAGTTGTAACTATTTTGAAGTTATTTTACAACAGACCTATTAAATTGTATTGGTGCTAATTTAGCATAAACTAATGCATTCAGTGTTACTGCTTGTTAGCTAAAGGCATACAACAAATGCCTGCATTGTACTTAGACTGTATGGAAATGTTATTGCTATTGGTGATATAGTTTATTTAAAGGACTATTTATTTTGACAGGACTAAAATACTGTCCTTTGTTCAGAAAATATTTGCTATGTTTCAAATTCTTTTTTTATTTTATATGGCTTTATCAATATAGTTACATTCATAGGAAGTAACTTTAAAAAATCAGAATATTAAGTATGCACTTTTCTCCAGCATCATGTTTACACTATAAAGGAGCTTATGAATTTGCCTCAAGTTATTTCCAGAGACCAATAAGCAGTTAACTAGTTTCTCTGTCCAAAATGGGATGTTACTTAAATTAGCAGTCTCTAAATGTGGACTTTTAGTTTGTTACAGACCTGCAGACAGTTTGAAATGTAATTCTTAAACAAAACTATTGAATTGCTAAAATACTTAATTATCAATATATTGCTCAAATTTGTTCATAATAGGTCATGGAGTGACTATTTCTAATAGTATGTGATCTTCGAAATTGCAAATAAATTTGCAGTGAATTTCTGTAGAATTGTAGGTTTTTCTTTCCAGTTCCTTCAGAACAATAATGTTTTGGAAGAAGAGTGCAGAAATTTGCACTTATGTTTTGCATTTATGTTGAAATCTAATAATATAACTGCTATCTGTCCTGGACCTTTGTGAAACTGATATAGTTTTGAGATTGTACCAGCCAGCAAAACTTGACATGCATGTAATCCACTAATGTAACTAAGTGTGTGACTGGTATTTCAGTTCTGTTTGCATTCCTTAAGAAAAGTTCTTTTTGTGCTTGAAGAACTGCCTTCTTATATTGAAGCAATGCTGTCTGCAAGGTAGAATTTTCAGTCTTCAGCATCTGAACTTGTATTGTCTCTATTCCTTTTGCTCCTGAATTTTTGCACTTTTTTTCATGCCAGACCCAGCTCCCACTATAAATGTATGGCTGCTGTTGTAGAAACAGTACCTTTTACCTTCAAAAGAGTTAACCCATCCCCAGAGACTGGGATGGCAGTGCTGCTATGTGGGTGAGGTGGCAGGATTCCTAAAACATCTTGTAGCTCTTCCCAGATCCCGAATGTGACCTCTCATAGGCGTTTCTAGCATCTGCTGGCCTGGAGCCTCGGATACTTTATCACAATCTTGCCTGGTAAAGATGGCAGGCTTTTAGGCCAGCCTTTTGTATTTAAAAATATTTTTACTTTTTCAGTAGATTAGCTATTCTTTTGGAATTGATGTTAAAAAAGCCTGTTTCTGAAATGTTTAGGTGTGTATTTTTCTTCTGTGCCTATGAGTGAGAGCCTTCCTCGTACCCGGATACAAAGCATGGTATCTGATTGGCAGTTTTATAACTTAGTTACTGTAGCCTCTTATTTACACTGACAGATCTTGATCTGATTTATCACTCTTGGTGCTGCAGTGCATCGCATAACAAAGCATGTTCAGCAGAACAATTTCTATCGATTTGTAGGACTTCCCTAATGGAATCGCTGGTTTTATCAGAGAAATACTTGGTTTTGTGACATCAGCTCCTTGACATCCATGCCATGTTTTAGTTTGTGCCTCGGCTGCTAGCTACAGCCTCTCAAGGGAGCCAGTACCACCCGTGCCTGGATACATGAGGCAGGGATGTGAAAGGGAGAGACGGGGGTAACCAGTCTTCCATTAAATATTTGCTCTTAATGTTCGAGCTGATCCTGCCTATTGTCCTTGGTATCTATTGGTATTCAAACAGCGGCATCAGTGGAATAAAGGAAAAATGTTTCATTTCATACCTACTACGTTATAAAGCGTAAAGAATTACATGCTGAAGAAGCTGAAGAATAAAACCCAGTGAGTAATGCATGCTTTTTCCATAGATTTTATGTATCATCATTGTGATTGCTCTTATGAATTGAGGCCATTGATGCAGTATGTGTGTACGTGTGGTGCAGTAGATAATCGAACTCAGCATTTTGGTTATGATACAGCTGCTTTGCCTACCACCCTCCTTTGCAGCCATAGATTGTTACAAATGCAGAGATTCCCGCTGCCTCATGTGTGTAGGGATGTGGCTGAGAGACATCTCAGAAATGCTGATAAAATTGCATTGAAAGGACTCTTGGGGAATGTATTTTAGGAGGAAAAGAACAGAAGAGCGAGTGATGTTGCTGCTGCTAATAAGGGAGATTAATGAAAGACATGTATCCAAAAAGCCCTGACGGTATGTGTTCAGGGCCTGTTTATTGTAAGATTGCTGATGTAAAGATTAACGATTTAGAAGCATCATTTTCTAAGGCCTTTTTGCTGAACTGTGTTTAGTGGATTGTCTTAGATGGATGTTTTTAATTGTGAAATAATTGTTCTTAATGAAGGTTTACTTAGTTTCTAGTATTGTCAGAATGAACTGCTAGTATAATTCTGTATTTTTACATCTGACAAATGGATATGTGTATTTAATGTTAAAATTCATCTCATATTTGGCTAGCTAGTGCTAACAAATGTTAGGGTTGTTTTGGTGTGGGCTTCATTAAATAGAAGAATGCGGACTAGGAAAACCTTTTAATAATTTCATGAAATAGAATGAATACATTTTAATGTATAAGTACTTACGGCATTAGTGTGACAGTAGACTAGTGTTTTTATTATCTAATATTTCTGTCTGATTTTGCTGCTGCTTTTTTGGTGGTGATTACCTTGTGTTGTGGATGTCTCTTATGCTCTTTGTTTATCTGGTCAGTATTTTAGCAGTTGGTGTTTGGACTTCATTTTTCCCCAAGCCATCTTTCGTGAAAATTTCATCACAGGGTCAAGTAAAGGTATCTTACTAACCTAATTATTGTTGTAAGCTATCTTAATTTAGGTATAGATACTTGGTTTTGCTTTAGGTTTTGCCTGATACGATAAAATAGCTCTAAAAGGCTTCTTGCTACAGTAGTGTGGCCTGTAAATATTTTTCTAGCTCATAAGGCAGGTTTTTCCCTTCATTTGTTACTGTATTGGCAGCAGTGATTAGGTTATTCAGAGCACGTGAACCAATTTCATCCCCCAATGAAGAAAGGAACTATTGCGACCATAGAGACTATTCTGAAGACATAGATTGGATTGCACTGGATAATTAGGCAATTTTGAAACTGCTAGTAACTCTCTCCTGCTTTTTAGTAATTGAACTGACAGAGGGGAAAATGTACTATTTTCAATGTAAGATACCTTGTTGCTTAGGAATTGAAAATAGCTGTGTCATAGTTTCTCAAGAATACACAAAATCTTTTCCTTTGTCGTCTTAACTGTGTACTACCTATTTTTTCAGATGTGCCATATTTGAAAAATATACATACAGATTGTGAGACAGTGTAAGTTACTGAAAACAGAATTGTAGTTAAAGGTCTATTTTTCTTATCATTTAATGTTTTTAATTCTAAAATAACTTTAACATTTTTCTTAGCTATGTGACATCCAATGAAGGCTAGAGAGCTAGGCCTCCCTTTCATAACTGAGGTGTGAAATGGAAAACAAGCATCTGATTGCAAGGTTGATATATTCCCTTACTTTAAGATACTGGATGTCTCAGCAGATGTTTGTATACCAATTCATAAACTTTAAACTAAAAATACAAAGGAATAAGGAAGACTTGAGCTAGGTTTTTCAGGTGTCTTAACAAATAGCCTGTGTTCTTTTTTATTTGTTCTACCCCCTCTCTCTTAGCTATTGCTCAGAATGTGGTATAATCATGCAGTAGAGATGTCACCTGGTTTTAGAAAACTTTCCGTGAATGTAATGTGTAGCTCCATCCTCCGGTGTTATCTCTCTGTACTTCCAATCTGTACACTTCTCATAAGTTGTAAATCCACTTTTGATATAAAAGCATTTGGGGTAACTAACTAACTTGGCAAGAAGATGATGAAGCTTTTTTGTGTTGGAATTAGTGGACATCTGTGAGCCTGTTAAAGGTTTGTTAGGCCTGTCTGTTTCAGTAGCTTGAATGAGCTATTTAATGTGTAACCCCTTAAATTATATGGACAAGGTAATTGTATATTGTGATTCTGTGTAATGCTTTTTTAAAATTAGTTGTTCTATGCAAGTTACAGATTGTAATGTTTAACTGAGCCATAGAAATAGCAACAGAGGCCTGCAGGGCAGATAAATGTGAGAAACAAGATTTTGTGAGAGATTTCAGGTGCTGCTAATTTGAAATGGAGAGCACTTCAGATGTGAAGCATTATAAGACTAAGTAGTGATAACAGTTGGCAAGCCATGGAAGAATTGCTGTCAGTACAAATCTGGATGGTAAATAAATCTCCTGAAGTAAAAAAACCCCAACAAAACAAACACAAACAAAAAAACAGCTGACCAAAAAGCAGCTAACTTCAGGTGTGCTGAAAGGCTGGTTTTCAGAAGAGGCATGCGAGAGTCCTAGTCATCACTGTCAGTGCAAGAGTTAAGTGTTGAACAGACTGTGCAGTTCTGTCCTTAGACCACAGGGGGAAGGTAGTGACTTGGGTAGTGGAAAAATTAAAAACTGAGATTGTCAATATTGACTAGGAAGCACCTCATTTGTAATGGAACTTCAGAATTACTAATTCTTCTGCATCTGTAAGTGCTTGTCCTTGAGTTAGTTTCTGGTTTCCTTTTAAATATTTTCCCAGCCAATATTTGAAGGCAAAACTGCAAGACTTTAGTATTGTCCTCTTCACTTTTACAATAACATGCTGATTCTAATAATAATAATAATAATAATGCTATTATATGCTTCTTCCAATAATTTAGGTTATCATCTACCATGTTCTTCAGTAAAGCAGGTACAGATGCCCTGTGACTGGCACATGACTCCCTGTTCTTTAGATTGTCAGCTCTGATAAAAACTTTTCTTACCCATAGGGATTGCAAAGAAAGGAAAACCTCAGGCAGGCAGTGATAAAACTGTATTGTAGAGCCTGAAACAATAGGTCTGGGATTGGAACTGATCCATTAATTTCAAGGTGAAATCATTGTTTTTAACAATAGCACTACAAGCTACCTCAATGTTACTTTAAACTTGTTAGAAGGAATAGCTATCATAAAATGATTTTACACAGCAGATCTCATACTATGCACAGTAGAAATCAAAAGGGTTTTAGGTGGGAAGCAGTGTGTAAATTTTGCAAATCTGGTATAATTATCTCCCATTCCTTTGTAGGGTGAGTTGAAAGCCCCCTTTCCAAAGCTGAAAGACAAATACAATCATTAATTTGAAGGATTTAAATGTGCTTTAACATGTTAAACTCCATAGCTTTCCATTAAGAGACTAGATGAAAGGGCAGGTACATAAGACTGTGTGATATGCAGGTTTTTTCCCCATAAGGGTGAGAAGCTCTGAGATAGAAGGTTGCTTTCTTGGTAAACAACAATAATTCTCTGCATCCTAAAACAATTAACTAAGCTGGAAGGTTTACTCAGTTTGCTATTAGTATATAATCATTTAGCCTGAAATATAACAGGTATGATGAATAACTCATTACACTATTCAGATTTATTTTTTATTTAGCTACTGTCCCTAAATACTAGGTTTAGTGATACTTTATGTTGCTGCAAACTCTACTTCTTATGTTACACCTATGAAATGTATAAAAGCTGTATCCATATAGTATATGAGGAAGCTTAGAAGGAGTAAAAGTACAAATGGGAGAATATCTCAGATTAGTTTTATTTATTGAATGATAAAACCTGAGCAATTCATAAAACTCAAATTGTGATACAAGAATGGACATTGTATGCACTTAATTTCAGCTTTCCTCCCAACACAAAACAGATTTAGGTACAGTGAGGTACAGGTGTGTCAAAACTGTCAGGTTGAAAAGCGATAGGTCTGGAGAGTTAGTCCTGCTGCAAGGTAATAGTGTCCTCTGTCGTACTGAGGTATTGTATGCTTTTTTGGATATAATATTAGAGATGACTGATTAAATTGGAAAGAATTCAGAGAAATACACTACAGAGTGTGATTTCTTAGGAAAGATGAAGTACATCTTTATGAAGTAATAGCTAAACTGAGTTTGTCATTCTACTAATACTGGAATAATGTAAACATTGGGAAGGGGAATGGGACTGTTTTAGAGTTGATCATCAGCTGAAATAATGGAACCATGCTGTGAAGGAAAATGTGTCCTAAAACTGAGACTGTAGGAACCAAGTAACGGTTTCAAGGGCATTGTGAAGGCCACCTTCTAAAAGCTTTATGAATTTGAAATAAATGTTAAATCCATTTTGAATAGCTGGTGGGTTTTTTGAAGTTTCGCATTTTTAGGATGACATAATTAAATAGGTGTTGATGCCTATCACTTGAGGGCCCATCAAGTAATTTAGTATGCACTGGAAGAAAACTTATATATCATCAATTTAATATAAATGGTAACAACCTAAAAAAAAAAGGAACTCCATGGTTTTAATGAGAAGTAGGTGTGAACAGCCCATGGTAAATGCATTGCCTAAATTGTCAGGGGTTTAGCTAATTTCAATTTCATTTTAAGCAGAGGTTCTATAACTTTTGGTAGTTCTGTGATCATCAGCCTCATGTTCAATAGTGGTTTGAAACACAAACAGAATTGTAAGTATGAAATAAGGGGAAAATGAGGTGTGTACAACAGGCCACAGCCAAATCCAGGTTTCAGTGCAAGGAGAACAAGACTAGGACTCAACTTAGAAAAAGACAACTAATATGAAATTGTATCATATGAAATCATATCATATGAAATATGATACAATTAATTTAAAAATCATGTATGGCATGGATTAAGTGAAATTAGTTAGCTGTTTCCTACAGGACAAGAAGTATGGCTCTTAAAATGAAGTCTTCTAAAATGTTTTCTAGGGGATTTGTCAGTAGTTAGCTTTTTTGTTTTTCTTCTTACCGTTTTGATGGATATGTAATAATTTGCTATTTAAGATGAAAAATGAGACTAGGTGGAAACTTGGTCTAACAAAGTTTTATCTGATCACACTTCAACAGCCTAGGTTCAGTTCCTTCTGATTGCTGTCCAGCTCAGTCACAAAAAGAACTGGAATTCTTAGCCCTTTCAACTACCAATAGATACGGATTGTGCACTCAAAGGATGGTGTCAAGTCTAGATTTAAGATTCCCCAGCAAGTCTTAAATCATGCAGGCTACTGATGATAAACTAGAATCAAATTCCTGCAGGAAGCTTCATTGGGTTGCTTCTCACTTCTTTGTTTGCTGCCTTCAGAAATTCCAGACTGCATAGTAAACAGAGGCTTTCTGTTGCCAGGCTTTTATTTATAATAGAAAGTAATGCTTCATATATGTACTAAGACACAGAATTGTAATTACAAGAAAGTGGCCTGCAACATGGATGCTGACGTAGACTAGAAAAGACGAATGTGTTCTGCTTCAGTAATCTGGGCTTTGTTGCATTAAGTGCTTGCTAAATACAAATTATGGAGGTTTAGTTGAAACTAAAATTTGTGAACATGAAAAATGAGCAATGCCTAGATAAAAATATGCCTAAATAAAGGTGTCAGTTTACTAGTTCGGTAAGTATACTGCTCAGAGGTTTCTGTTGCATAAATGGAGTTCCATACTAAAGAAATGCCTCATCTCATGCTGAAGTTATTTTGCTACAGATTGCTTAAATATTCAGAACTTCATTTTGATCTGCTTCAGTACTAAGTTAGGTAAATTAAAGAATTAGATAATTTAAATATGTACTGGTTCAGTACTCTTTCAGCTTGATTAAAAAAACATTTTAATGCAGATCTGAATTCATGTTAATAGAACATTAAATTCAGTTTTCACTGTAGTAAATCTAATGAAAGTGATTTTTATTTTAGGGAAGTATATGATGCATTCATCAAAAGAAGCCTTTTGGACTTTTATTAATAGAATGCAAGCTTCGTTTTGAAGTGTATGTAACCACTGTGGCTTTGTAAACAGAGGAGCCAGCTACATGTCATGAAAGGATGTAAAGTTTAAAATTGCATAGAAGGCCAAGTTAGAGAAAACTTGAACTTTGTTCTTTGCTAAACAAAAATCTTAATCATCTTCAAAAGTATGGATCCACCACCAATTGTCTTCTGTACCTTTTCATAACATGCTCCTTCAAATTAAACAACAAATACAGTGTCATTTGATCCTGTGTTCAGGACAGCCTTGTAAAACATATATGTCAGAGACACTGAGAAGGACATACATCAGGTTGAGGATCTCTCTGCATATCAGTGATCACATAATCAGGACATCTTCACTTCTGGAGTAGCATCCAGTAACTGAATTTAGTACGGATTTCTTCAGTAATGCTTTGGGTACTTTGTTATTTTTCATTACATCTGATAAGTTTTACATAAAATCATAAAATTTTGATCTTGGATTGCAAAATTAGGATCTGTGTAGCAAAGCCCATGACCCTTGCGTAGAAAAATGTGTTTGAGTTCTGAGTTAGTTCTTCAGCTGGCAATGAGAATGGGCCTTGTGAAGCAGGGAAGTGTCTTTTGGACACAGGAAACATAAATACCTTCAGTCACCTTTGAAACTATACCATTTTTCTTGTGTATCTGCCATCTTAAATTTTTTGGATCTTTTAAGAAAGATTTTTACATAATGCTAGTAAAATAATGTTCTCCTTTTAATCTGTCCCGTAATGCTATCATATTTTGGCCATGTAGTTCCAAAATAATTACCCTCCTTCCAAAGGAAATGAAAATTTAAGTTCATTGGTGTATGTCCAAGAGCGTACAAAAACTTCTATAGACCCTGTATACGGGTCAGTGTATCATTGTATATTTAAAACAAATGAACACTTTTCAACACATAACTGTCTTGATGCATGAATACCAAATTTGTTTTCACTTAACTCACAAACATTGTTGCTTTGACTAGATAATATATGAGTAAACTCTGGGCTGTTAGTCACTGAGTCATAGTTTAACAGTTCTTAGTGATTAGTTAATAAATGGTTAGTCTCACAAGTAAAAAGAGAATTCAGATTCTGTGGTTGACCTCACAGTTGGTGTTCCAGAACTCGGTATAGAAGTGGGTCACCCGAAGTTGCTACAAATTCTCCACCAGGTGATTGGGAGGATCCTACTCTTACCCTAGTTTAATCCCAGATTTATCCACCTTGGTAATGTTGCACGTGTATTCAACTGTTCAACTCCTACATGCACAGCAGTCTTTAATGAAAGGAAACAAATTGTTGAATGTGATGTAGCTCTGTTAAATTGTGCAGCCTGTCTTTGCTGAAGGTGATGCTCAGTTTTGCCTGAGGTTCAGGATGTAACTGTCTGCTCCTGTGCATTGCCTTGTATGCAAGCCAGATGGGCCACTTCAGCCGTGGGACTTGCTGCACTCGGCAGCCTAACCAAAGCAATTACACTTGGTATCAAGGCAATCTGGATCAAGTAAAAATATGGGTTTTGCTGTATCTTATTGAAACTTTTTAAAGTCTTTATTTTTTTATTCGCTGAGAACATGCCAAGTCCTCAGGCATTTGTTTGCCATGGTTGTTGGAGGGTTACATTTCCATTACAATTTTTAAGAAATAATTATGTAAATTGTGTTTGCTGCTAAATGTTTAGATATCTCTTTTAAAGTATCAGTTTCTTTATCTTTTTTGCTCAAGAGATTTTAATTCAAATCCTTGGATTTCTCCTCTTTGTTTGATAGCTGAAGCAACTATCTTGCTTGTTGTTCTGTTAGGATGCATCGTTGTCTTCTGGGTGTCTCTGTGAGGTGCATCTCTAAGGCCTTATCCACAACAATTTTCCTATTGATCAGTCCCTCTGATCACAAGTACAGGGAACTTTGAAGGACAACTTATGTATTGTCTAAATGTTTTATTTCTTGTACTTCTGTGGATATAAGGTGGTGTTTTTTTGTTTAAGTGAAAGCCTGTATTTTAAAAAATTTTTTTAGATCCCTTTGTTTTTTAATTTTCTTGTGTATTTTGGATGCAATCAGTATCTGTAATGACAAGGCAACCCAGACTTTCTGATTGCCAGTCATATGCGCTTTTTCACTTAGAAGACCAAGAGAAACCATAAGGCATTAACAGGTGTGATTGATCTAAAAGGGCATGCAGCACCAGTGCAGCAGACTTCCAAAATGGGATGCTAGCTCTGTTTTTATGCGATGGCATTGTCTCTGTAAATGTGACTTAGCACCTCGCAATGGCATGGAGCCATTTTAACAGAAGGGTAGGAATATGAGCAACCAAGATCTCATGCGTGAGAAATGAGTGTGTATGGAGGACTAGCTTTCTACCTCACGGTCCTGAAGTGGGAGTCAGTTGGCCCCCTTCTAAGTCAGTGGGGAATAGGGTATTCAAACACTATTCTAGCTGTGTTGCAACAAGTGCCAGATAAATATTGCTGTTCTAGGAGATAAGGTTTTATTTCCTTGTTGGTTCTCTGGTGATGCTATATGTAGTACACTTTCTTTGTCATTATTGCTATCTTAATTGCTCTTGGTTTTTTTTTTAGAGGTGGATCTGACTGCACTTAATTTTAGTATTCAAAAAGGAAAAGAAGGATGGGGATGTGATTCCCCAACTGCTTGTCAGTTTGAAATTAAATTAAAAAAAAAACCATGTTCTGACCATTTTAATAATGGCAAGAGGTGAAATCACGTAATATCTATATATTGTTAAGGATAGTCTCTTCCTTTTCTAACTTCTGAAAAGGAATGGCACTTGTACATAGCAGCTTATTCATAACAAAAAGGGCCAATTAGCTTACTAGACAATGTATGTCTGTTACATGCTTCAGAAAGCAGTATTATTGTTTCAGTTTAACTATTTGGGACATATTAAGTAACAGATCTGTGAAACAGCTTACTATCAAAGTTCTCTAGAATTTACTTTCCCCAAATTTGTTGTATCTTTATCTGTACCTATTTTTATATGTTATCTTTTTAACTAATTCAGAGTCTATCTGAAAAACCAATACCAATTTCCTACTTGCAGTTCATGAGTTTTTTAGAGAATGCTCATGTGTCTGCTCAGCAAAACATTAAAAGAACAAAACAAAAACTGGGCATTCTCATACTGTCCAGCTGGCAGGCGATGTAATTGGCCTGTAAACAAGTTGCATTAATCTCTGAGAAGTGATTTGCAGCAATAGCAAATTATCTCTGTGCTTAGTATAGTAAAAGATTTCATTATAGTTTGATCACATAAAAGCAGACTTTGGAATTGCATTTGTAAGTCCAAATGCAAAGAAGTTATTTTTTTATGGCCATTTTACTGCCATTCGTTGGTGTAAACCACACTTCTCAGACACCTGATGAATTCTCTTATATATTCTGGCAAATACAAGCATTTCGAAACTCTCAGATTAAAAAAGTAATATTTTGGGCTTGGGGCAGGTTGGGCCTGTCTTTTAAATTGTTTCTCTTCTCCAGTGCTGGGACAGTATGTTGCCATTGAAAAATAATTATGCCTTCTGTTTCTCCCTGCTTACCAACTTGCTTTTTCAAAGGCAAGCTTCACATCCTTTCTGCTAAGTTCCGAGGAGATCATTTTGGATTGGAGGAGTATCTTCTTCTGTAGATCAGTTAATTTGGAATGAACACTGAACAATAGACAAATTGCTCATCCATTTGTGTCCACAATTAAATTTGTGTGTGTATTTAATTTTTTCCTTAAAAGTTTTTTCTACAATATTTTTAAAAGATGAAGAACTCCAACCCTAGAGAATAAATATATTTACAAGGTTGGTTCATGGTGCATTACTATTAGTGATGTAGGTGCACAGCTTGACAACAGAGAGAATTGTGCAACAGCAACAGTCAAATGTTTCACATTGCTTTTTGTTTAGAGGCAGATGGTTAATTTTGTTTCAGACATTCAGTTTGAGTATTTTTATTGCCCTTGTAATCTTAACTTGAGAAAGTCTCCTCTTTCTTTTTTTTTCCTCCAATTTTCCAATCTTGGAAGTAGGTAAAGTTTGGTATATTCATTGTAACTAGCATGTGTATGTGTTTCCCAATAAAAACTTGTTATCCCTGTTAGCAGCTTAAAATGTATTAAAATGTAAAACTTGTTCACATACAAGGCGAATATTCAATTCTTTCTTTTTTGTTAGGTGAAGGCTTGTCTTTAATACCCATCAGAGAGGAAAGATTACTTTGTTTAATTAGGGGTATGATATCTCCTTCAGCCTCCAAGCAGCTAACTCAAAGTCCTTAATGAGTTAATTGATCTGTACTGTAAAATAAATGAAGAAGTAGCCATTTTCACTAAACATAGTAATTAAATACTCATGGTATTGTGATGGCATTCCTTTTTGTAGGTGGCTGGGATCAAGCGTGGCTGTAAAAACTTTTTGGTAGTTCTTAGTTATCAAGAATCACAGGATCCCTTATTTGTTTTCATCTAAAGTGTTCTAGAAACACATACCAAAACATTTGGTTTCAGGTTCAGAAGTATGTGTTTCCCGTATGAAGTGTAGGGGTGAAATGCATACTAAGGTTAGAGCTTTGTTCACACATTACAAAGAACACTGATAGATTTTTTTGTTTCTTATTTCAAGATACATACTTATTGCCATTTTAAGAACCTGTTTATTGTTCAGGATGGTCTGTTTGGTATAGTATAGCTCTAGTTAGGATTTTGAAGCTGATAATGCTTCAAAGTAATAATGATACTAAAACCCCCAAACTCCTTTTTATAATCTGCCATTAGCTGTAAGCAAATTTTAAAGGAGAGTGTCCTGTTACATTAGTGCATTACTAGATACATAGAATACACACTTTAGTCCAGGTCTGTAGGTTCCAGGTCTAAGCAGGTTGCACAGGATCATGTCCAGATGGCTTTTGAATATCTCTACAACCTCTCTGGGTGACCTGTTCCAGTGCTCAGTGAACCTCACTGTGAAGAAGTGTTTCCTGATGTTCAGATTTGTTTCAGTTTGTGCCCACTGCCTGTTGTCTTGTCACTGGGCACCACTGGAAACAGTCTGACTCAGTCTTGGTTACACCTTCTCTTCAGGTATTTGTACACACTGAGATGTCTCTGAGCCTTCTCTAGACTAAACAGTCCCAACTCGCCCAGCCTTCCCTCATATGAGAGGTCCTGCAGTCCCTTAATCGTCTTCATGGCCCTTCTCTGGTCTCTCTCCATTAGCACCATGCCTCTCGTGTACTCGGGAGCCCAAAACTGGACACACTACTCCAGATGTGGCCTCACAAGTGCTGAGTAGAGGGGGAAGTATCCCCTCCGTTGACCTGCTGGCACTGTTCTTCCTAACACAGCCCTAAACACAGGCTAAAACAGGTCCTAAAACAGGACACTGTTAGCTGCCTTTGCCACAAGGGTACATTGCTGGCTTGTGTTCAACTTTGTGCCCACCAGGACCCCCAGCTCCTTTTCTTCAAAGCTGCTTTCCAGCTGCCTGGCCCTTAGCATATACTGGTGCCTGGGGTTGTTCCTCCCTTTGTGCAGGACTTTGCGCTTTCCTTTGAACTTCACGAGGTTCCTGCCGCTTGGTTCTCCAGAGGTTGAGATCTCTGGCACAGCCATTTGCTGTATCGGCCACTCCTCCCAGTTCTGTGCTGTCGGTGAACTTGCTGAGGGTATGCTCTGCCCCATGCAGATCATTCAGGAGGATGTTGAACAGAATTGGAGCTACTGTTGTCAGTTTTGGTGTGCTGATGGTCGCTGGACTCCAGCTAAACTTTGTGCCACTGACTGGATAGGAGTTAGACATGAGTACTAGTATTGATGATACTAAGAACATACTGTTCTGTCATATAAATTTGATCTCATTGTGTAACAATAATAAAAATAGCAGAACTAGTGATATAAAGGTGTGTCTTGCAATGACTGCTGTTTTCTCTTTTTTTACCTTAGCCCCTTTTAGAGATGGGAAATAGGAATTGGTTTGCCTTAGACTGTATGCTGAATCAGTGGCAGTCATAGTGGTAGACTGTAGGGGTTCCTACTTTTTTAAAGCTATGCTATAATAAGCTCAGGTTTTGTTACGCTGTTGCCTCACAAGTATATGTTGTAAAACCTTGACTTTGATTTAATATTTATCATTAATTAGGGAAGTGACTTGCTCCTTTATTTACAGACTTCATCAGCCCAAGCTGCTTGTTAACTTTTCATTCACTTAATACTCCTCATGTCAGTGATAAGCTAATGTTCAGAACACAGATGTATTAGCTTGCCTCCATATGGTGCTTTGTCTAATGAATCAATTAGCTATTTTGGACAAAATCCTTGTGAAGGTTTGTTTTTTTTCCTCTTGGTGAAAAGTCATCCTACAAATGGTGGAACAGTCTTTCATTGATGCTTTTGTGTTTGAGCATATTTTTAGGCAAAAACTTTGCAATAGTTTTGCAAGGTTCTCATTTAAATTTTTTTGCACTTAGGAAAGCAGGGGTTTTTGTTGCTTTAAAGTTTGTATTTGGCAGATTTTGAAGAGCTATGTGAGTCAAACATATCAAGTGATACACCTCTATTCTAGTGACTGTATCTTTGCCACTTCTATGGCATGCAGTCTTTCAGCTCCTTTGAGAAGTTGTTTTTTTTCCAAATTCTTCACAATTCATTTAATAGTGCAATGTCTGTTTCAAACACTTGCAAAGTAAACATTTGCACATGTGAATAGAGTAAGGTGAATGTTTGTGGATTTGGCACTGCAGGTTTGTGGAGTCACAGAAACTTCAGTACTTTTATTTGCCTTGCTTTTGAAGGACAAAAATAGAGTATCTAAAATCAGTATTACAATCAGTGTTCATACATTGTATGTCAGCACCCTGTGATTTTTTTTTTTGGCTTGCTCAATATTAAGTTAAAATAATTTTTCAACAAATAAACTATCTATCTACTACTTGTGTTACCTTTTGATGGTGAAAATGTTTGGGTTTTTAATAACACAATTAAAAAAGACTTCACCTTTGATAAGGTGTGGGTATTTAAAATATAACCGTTTAAAACTTAAGACAGAAACAAGAATAAACTTTAAGATGGCTTTGCATTAACTTCTGAGGATTATAAATTCACAGTTCAATATCTTGTCAGAACATGGCAATGCTTATCAATCGAGTCTATCAAAGTTTTTATAGTAAATGTTCTTTGCTGTGTTGTCTGGGGCATTTGGGTTACATATTTTTCTACATATGATATTGGTTGTTACAGATTGTTTCACTTGTATTAGACTGATTAAAGGATAGCATTAGCTGCTAACATAATACTGGACTCTCAGTTTAAAAACAAACAAACAAAAAAACCACATCATCACCCCCCCCATCCTGTTCAGCTTCCTGATTGAGATTCTCACAGAAGTTGCAACTCTTCTAGAAGAGAAAAATTAAGCGATATCATAGACCCTGTTAAGGTGACAGGGAATAAGCGAGGATCATTTTATATTGATGAAATACAATTACTTATTACAAAACTGAGTTGTTTGGGTTGGCAGAACCAGTGTACCTAGGTACCAAATATAGCATATATGTAGCCACCCACAAGATACTGTAAAAGTGTATATTTTGCTGTTGTTTTCTCAGAGTTATTTATACTTCCTATGCTGTTTCGTCCTTCATTCCATATGTAACTGCTGTAGTTACTGGTTTTTCTGTTCAAAGTAGGTGAAATACATTTTGTACAAGCTGCCAACTGGGTTAAGTTGCATTATAACTAGTATAAACAGTTTGTTTTTAAAAAGGCATACATAAAACTTTTTATTGGAAAATCTTATCATCGTGTTTTTGGAGATAGCTTTAAAATAATGATATAAAAATAAAAGTTATACTAGTCTTTCACATTTCTGTTTCAAGTAAGAGGATATTAGAACACCCATAAAAACACTGTAAAATACTTGTCTTGGAAATGTTTAAGGGGACGTGTCAGACTTGTTTCGCTGTCTAAAATATGCTTGTTAACTTTAAATATTACGGTAAACTTCGAGAACTTCCAAATTTGAATTTCTTAATAGGTGTAATTCGAACTAATTATTCAGCAGTGAAAATCTTGCCAAATCTGACTTTGTTTTTCATTTTTTAGCCTCTGGGTAGCAGGAGTGTGTTGTCAGTGTTAAGATCACTGCTGAATTTTTTGCTTAACGCACCCCCCTCTTCTTTTGCTTCCAATTCCACCCAGTACCTAATTGTATTGCCTGCTATGGAAAGCTCATGATCCTGGTTATGTGCCAGGGGTTGGCTGTTGTCACTATTACAGCTGTGTGCAGCTCCAAATAGTACCGGTGTTGCACAATACATTTTTCAGTACTTAGTATTAAGTATAAATTCTCTAATTAGCCAGTCACAAAAAAATTGCACATGTGTGTCTGAAATGTGACAACAAAAAAGATTTGGTGTAGATGCTAGGTGCTATCATGTATGGCCTCTTGGAAAGTGCGGCTTAAACAGATTAAATGATTTCTTGTTGTTATGTTTAGAATATATTGGAAATCATTGCAGACATGCAGCTGAACTGTTTCCCTAACAGAAGAAATACTTTGGTAATGTTTAATGGCAAGATAAAAATGAGGTCAAATAATGTAACTCTCAAGACTTGTAGCATCTTTAATATTGCATATCTAAAGCAGTATTAGCACTAAACATCCTTTCTGTGTTCATGTATGAGGTGACATGGCGAGATCAGCATCGTAATTTTACCAGAGGAAGCTGTTTCTTTAACAGTTATCTGTCCCTCTCACCTGAGCTTGAACAGCAAGCAGCCAAGAAACTGTAACAAGATTATGATCATGTGAGGAAAAAAGAGACAGGGATAGAGAAAAGGGAGAGGCAGTAGTGAAAGCGCATCCTGCAGAGGCTGTCATTTATGGCTGCCTTTTAAAAAAAAAAAAAAAACCAAAACAAACCAGCAGGGATTTTAGCTGTGTGTTGATATTTAGAAAAGCAATATTGTTTTAAGTTGCAGCTTGCTTAAACATAGCATGTCTGGTATTGCTGTGCTACTATGCTGCTGCTTTACACCTTTTTAATTTCTTTCTTAGAATCAATTTACCGACGTGGAGCCAGAAGATGGAGGAAGCTGTACCGAGTGAATGGGCATTTGTTTCAAGCCAAACGTTTTAACAGAGTGAGTACTGTTGCATAAAATGTTGGGTTTTGGTAATGTTCTGTGGTAATTGTTTTCTCAGTCTGTGCTTTTTCTGTATTTGAATGTTGAAAAGAAAGGAAAAGCAAGATGCTTATTCATGTGACTTCTTGGTCTATACAGTGTTATTCAGGTCAACAATCAGAAAAACTTGAAAGTCTTTGAATCTGGGGTGGAGTTCATAATATGTGATTAGTGGAAATTATTTTTAAAGTCTCTAAAAAAACCCCTCGTTTTGTGACTGTTTAAACTGATGCATACTTAGAGCAGCTTTTCTCCTCTCCACTCTTTATGTGATTGTTTGCTTGTTAGCATAATCTTTTACCTTCAGTACTTTTTGTCGTTGTTAAAGATTTGAGCTCTTGATGTTAGCTTTAACTATTTTTAATCTGAGGTATTACATAATCTAACTAAGAAAAAAATTATCTGGTTTAGTGAGCTAAAGTACAACTGCATTAAGAATCTGACTTAATCCACATAAGCAAGGGAATATAGCTTTAAGGCTGAGACTCCTCCTTCAGTTATCCCATTATGCCTAAGTATTGCAGCATATATACAAAATGTAGTATACATTTCTGGGAATTCCATACAAAACTGAATACAGTGAGGTGAGTTAACTTTTTGATTCAGCAGTAACAATTTTTTTAAATGAAACTAGCATTTTTTTCTTCCCATCCTGAAACTGCATTGAAAGAAGGAAAAGCCCCTTAAAACTCAGTATCTTATCACTAGATCTGTGAAAAATGTTACATATCTGAATAACATGTATTTGTATAATGTGGTGTACCAACTCAATTTTTTTAATTTATAGTATGAAACACATACACTTTTTTGTGCTTATTTGCTACATAGTTAAAACGTACTTCTTTGAAATGTTGCGAATGCAAACTGTCACATTAATAATACATAATATTATAGATAATGATATTTTAATTGAAATCAGGCAAATAGTGAGTATACGCATACAGATTTTGAAACCTCATTAGTATGCCCATTTGTGAACAATCCTAAACAAGACTACTTTGTTATAACTGTCTGTATACAAATGAAATCGTATAAAGCCATAACACAAACCATGTCCAACTGAAGTTAGTAATAAAGTTGACGTGAACTGTAAAATGAGATATTAAAATGTATAAATTGATAATAAATTATGGTCATATGTGTGTGTTACTGAATTAGATACCAAATTTTAACGTTGACTGAATTTTTAAGGCTAGAATACTACCTTATGAATTCATTCATAATATTGAATATTACCTTAAGAATTCATTCCTTTTTGAAAATAACCTTTTAAAACTTTTTCCGGTAATTCAGGTAAATGAACACATGCAAGGATCTAAACTGTAATCTTATTGACCGTGGTATAACGGTTAACTCTTACTGCTGTGTTTGTATGCACTTTGGAGAGCTAGAGAGGGATACCTGTGTTATTGAAGGAATTTGGGAGCTGCCCCTACATCCCCCCTTTTTTTTTTTTCCTCTTGCTTCCCTGCATCTGACTGAAGTAAATGAGATTTATTTTCTTGTATGTAGTTTCCAGGGCCTAAGACATTTTATTTAGTCTTAATATTATTGCTGCCAAAACTATACAAGAGTGGGAAGTCTGATGGACCAGGAATTTTGAAAGAAGTGACTATAAATGTCCAAGGCTTCCTCTCTTATTAGGCAGTATGTTTTTTTTATTTCCCCCCCTCCCCCAAAATGTAGTTGGGGTTTCTCCTCATCAAAGAGGACTCGATGTATAGATGAATGGGATGTAGTTAAGTTTTGTTTTCTGCAACTATCAAAGCATAAGAAGGGCAATACAGAAAACCTTTTTTAAAACGATCCATTCTTTGATCTATTTTTTAAATCTTTTTTCCTAATACTGCTAGTAATAAGGGTTTATGGTAGCTTTAATACTTTTGGGCAGGACACCGTGTGTGATTCATTAGTCTGAGGATCTGAATAACCGCACTCTAACTTGCAGTTTGCCGAGAGGAACAGACTTTCACTGTTTTGTGGCTTTGGGACAGTTGCAGAGTTCTGTGTAAGCCTGAAATGGGGGATTAGTGCAGGACTTCATGTGCAGCTTGCAGAATGATAGGCAATGTCTTAGCCTGTTACGGTAATTACTGGAGAAAATTTGCAGATCTGGAATAATGAATAAGTCTTCTGTTGGCAACCTGTGCACTGTGTAGAGGGATAACTGAGACTAGGTGACTTCTTGGCATGTAAGAATCTGAGATTGCTATTTGGCACTTTGGGTGAAGTGAATAAAATGACCATAGCACACATACACTGGAAAATTTATTTAAAGACCTGCCCTGTCAAAGTCAGCGGTAGAATGTCTGGCCTCCTAATTTGCCCTCATTTTGATTATTCAGCTGCCATTTTGTTGCATGTATAAAAAAAGGCCATGTATTTTTTATATTAAATAGTGCAACCAGTAGAGGTTTTATATCAGACTTGATAGATAAGAGTTCTAATTATGCAAAGTTTCTGCTGATGTTCTACCACTGCTGAAGTATATAGGTGCAGATATAGAACGCTATTCGTACTTGGAACTTGTCTCTAACATTTTGTGCCAGTGTTCTCCAAAGCAGTTTGGGTGCTTTTTATGCATAATTGTGTAGTATAAATTCCTGTCAATTTTGGGTAACCTATTTCAGAACAATATACACTTATTGTCTAAGAATGATTTGCTAATGTTAGTCTGTAATGTGTTCTGTGTGCTTGAGATACTGGTTTTCTTAACACTCATTAAAAAAGGACTGCATGTAGCTGAATTCTAAGTATGAAGTGTAACATTCAGTTATTCGGGAAACTCCAGATGTTCTAGAAGAATTATTATTGAATATCTATTAGGAGGTGACTAGGGTGGATTCTTGCTGCTGGGTAACTACTCACCTACAGAAAGAAATTGATAATTGAATTTATAATATGCATTCTGGCTTTTAGAGAGCGTATTGTGGCCAGTGCAGTGAAAGGATATGGGGTCTCGGAAGGCAAGGCTACAAGTGTATCAACTGCAAACTGTTGGTCCATAAACGTTGTCATATACTTGTTCCACTGACCTGCAAAAGGCATATGGTAAGTTCGCATTCTGTATCAGGCTAAGATGCTTCATTGTGTCCTGTGTTGATAGATGTGCATCCGAAGTACTTAAATGCTGCGCATGGTTGTAGGTTTGTGACGCTTGGTGGCATTTGGTGTTCAGCTTCTGAAATATCTATGGAGGATAAGCCTTTGGACTGTGAGCAGTAGGGACAAAGTGAGAAAAGAAAACTTGTGGTGTGGTTTAAGTGTGAGCAAGTTTTGAGTTTTTCTCCAGTAGACATATTGTATTTTACAGCTAGATAAAGAATTGCCACTGACAATCTTTGTGTTGTTCCTTTTAGCCTGTGGGAATGTTTTAAGAACTAAGGCATTTGTGTGTTTTTTGCACTACTGCTTGCAAAAAGGCTTTGTTGCTTTCATGTTCTTGCCATCTCAGTTTCTCCAGTACTGTTCTCATCCTCTCCATTTTGTTCATGTATTCCACTGGCAATGCTAGTGTCTTTCCTAGGCTTTAACCATTAATCTGTATCCCTGAATTTTAGCCCTTCCTCAGGGAGAGATGAGCCCTTCCTCATTGCAGACTATAACCAGTATCTCACTGGTGGTTGCATTGTGTTTTTTCTAACTCAAAAGTTTAACCAGTATTTTTCTTTATTGGTATTGCATGTGACTTGACATTACTAGTTTCTTTGCCAACTTATTTATGCATGTTGCTATACCTACTGCAACGGTCCTACATGTCTCATTGTGAGTTGTGAATGAGACCAGTGTCCAAACGTACTATAAAACTATTTGGTATTGTGATCTTTACCAATTTATGCAACACCCTTGCATAATGAGTAACAATTCCTGGTTTTTAAACAGAAAAGGAATATGCTAGTGCTCTAAATTGAGTGTGTAACATCATGCTGAAGTGTTTACTGTCTTGCAGTTCCATGTGAAACAGACTCAGAAGTCTTAAAGTTAAAGTTTGAACTTGGCAATAAAATATGCTAATCTTACTTTTAGAAGAGAGCTAGGTGTCTGTTGTAGTTGTGGAGAATGGTTGACATAGCATTTAGGCTTTTGGTAGGCTGACTTCTACAATGCATTACAAAATGTTAATATTTGGAAATACTTTTTACAAAATCCAGTTTTTATTCTGGAAGATACAAATGTAAGGTTCTCATTGTATTGTATTACATGGCAAGACATACTCGCTTAAAAGGGACTGCATAAACCAATTTTCTTTTTTCCCCCTATACAACCTATGTATTTTGCAAGGATTCGGTCATGCCTTCCCAGGAACCTCAGTTAGATCATAAAAATGATGAAGTTGACCTCCCTTCAGAAGAAACTGATGGAAGTGAGTACTTTCTTCTTAAGTTGGCATTCATGTGTTACCCCACTTGAAGGCCCAGTTTCCAGTCTACCTGTTTGGGTTTTTTTAAAGTTTACTTTGGATTAGCTCTAGTTTAGTCCCATGGACAAAATGCTTGTTAGGGACTCAATTACAGGAAATGTACTCGGGAAACATATCGTCTGGTTTGGTTTAGTCCTCAATTCATTTGCTCTGAAACCATTCCAGAATGTGAAGTTAAGCATGGAGCAACTGGCAACAACAGATTTACTTTTTAAAAGAAACAGAAAACATGCACTTCGGATCCAGACTATGGTGTTAATACAAGTGCACCCTCAGACTTCAAGTATTTCTTAATTTTGTGCAAATTGGAGTAATCTTCCTAGGTTAATATTTTTGATGGTTTAACCTGTCTTGTTTTAAGGACCCATTTATCATACCCATTCTCCAAAATTACTCTGACCTTTGTCAGATACTATTATGAACTCAAAGGTTCACTGATGAATTTCTTACTATCTCACAGTTGGTTGTTTCTGCAGTGCCCTTAGGATCTGCTGTCAGGATTACAGTAATAAGTGGAAAAATTTGATCAAGTGTCCCATAATATTTAAAGCAAACTGTTGACCCTAAGCTACTAAATCATCTTTCAATGTATCAGTTTTTTAAATTATTTCTAATGAAGGCCTTAACCACACTACTTGTTTGTTTTCTTTTCCAGTTCCCTACATTCCTTCAAACCGTAAACACGACATTAAAGATGACTCTGAGGTATGTTTTAGAAATATTTTTGTAATTCATATTTACACATTCTTAATCACACAACTTTTTATAAAATAGTTTATTATTTGTCGTATTTTTTTCTACTACCTTTAAAAAAAAAAAATAGTCTGGGGTTTTCTTTCTGAAAACAGGTGGGGTTTTTTTAAAGCATTGTTGTTGGATTTTTCAGGTTTCCTCTGTATACAGCTCTTGTTATCCCAATCATGATGTGAGAGAGACTTTTTTTTTCTTTTTCGCCCCTCCATTCATGTTGGAACAAGAGTAATTTAGCAGAGGGTTTGACTTTATTGGTCCTTGCAACAAATGGTGGCTTTGACATTGTTTTGTTTGCTCTCTGTAATGGATGTATACCCTTTATCACCCTCAGGCTACCTCTGCAGGCTATCATTATGAAAGTTGGTTCAGTCTGATAATACATTAACTGTCCAGCTCTGAGATGTTTTATATAAATAATATCTAACAATTTATAGACAGCTCCTGTGGAAATACAAGTAGAATAACATACACTTAAACTCTCTTTTTTTCCATCTCTTTTGTAGATGGTCTAACACTATCTCTGCATGCCAAGAATGTTCTTCCCTTAAAGCAGTTTAAAAAATCCCAATACACTTTAAGGGCTTCAAGTAATTTCTTTTAAAATGCTTCTGGCATATTTAAAATAAATAGCATGCACTCTGCAGAATACTAGCAGTTAGTTTATCCCACTCTTAACAAGCCTGCACCTTTTTTCCTCTACCTCCATTACAATACTTGTCACTACGATTATTTCACACTTGAGTAGTCCTGTTCTCGGTTAAGTGACTGCCTTATTTTCATTCACGTATCTTTAGATTTTTATATCAAACTCAGCAATGGAAGGGTATAAATTTAAAACACGTCAGAGACTTTTTTTAATTGCTATCTAGAATTGCTGACTTGGACTGTGATTAGTGCTCAGATAGATACTGTTTGTGTTAAAAATTTAGTAGGTGCTGTTTGCTCAACTGTCCTGAATTATGCTGCTCTGATTTTCCCACCTTGCTTTTGAGCTTTACTAAAATAATTTAAGGTATTCTACAGTGAGGAAGTGGCATTCTGGTAGCTTTGTTGACTAGAATCTTTAAGCTCAGAGCAATCTCTTCTAATAGCAGTCAATCCTAGATCAAGATTCTTTATATAAATACTTTCCATAGTTCAGCAGAATGCTGATCTGTCTACAAGTACAGTAGTGTGAGGTCAGATAAAAATAGGCCGCAGAAGTATGTCCAAGCATTGTATATATTGGTAAAACATGAAATGTCAAAGTACATGCTGCATTTGTCTAGTTCAACTGCTTGATCTTCAGTCTTACATACTCACATCTAATTTAGCAAACAGTCAAGACAAAATTTGTCTTTTAAATAATTAATTTTAAAATAACATTCTTTGTAGTGGAATATTTTCTGCAAGTTCTCGCATTTCAGAAATTGTCATCCACTTCTGTATGTTCCCAGGTACCTATTAGAAATCCACATTTTCATTAAAACTGTAGTGAACTTGTTAGACAGCTGTTGGCTAAACTCAAACCAAGACAGGTATGGTCTTTAGCAAATTATTGTTTCCTTATCTGTCTTCTTTCCAGACAGCTTTTTTAAATTTGTACTAAAATATCTGTCAGAATATGAAAGATGGTCTTCCGTTAAGTGCAAAAGATAATTCTACATGGCCTGTGCTTGAAGAATTAGAATGAAACCTCATTTCTCAAGGCATTGCTTTCTATTTTCTGGTCGGCATAGTTAAATGATTCATTGAATGAACGGCTGCCTTGAAAAACACAGTACTTTTAGTAAGAGCAAAACCAATACCAACCAAACATTTCTAAACAAATGTGTTAGAATTGGCCATTCGAATCTGTGTGCCAGTGACAATGACAAGCAAACTCAGCAAATTCTGTCCAGTGGTTTTGGGACCTCTTTGCTTTAATAGTTACTTGTTATGAAAAAATCTTCTGTTTCCAACATCTGTTTCTTTTTATACAGGATATCAAACCAGTCATTGATGGAATGGATGGAATTAAGATTTCTCAGGGGCTTGGACTACAGGACTTCGATTTAATCAGAGTTATCGGACGTGGAAGTTATGCCAAAGTTCTTTTAGTTCGGTTAAAAAAGAATGATCAAATTTATGCTATGAAAGTAGTGAAAAAAGAATTGGTCCATGATGATGAGGTAAAAGTCTGTGTTAATTGCATTGCATTACATATCGTAAAAACTTTAATATGCTTTAACAAACATCCAACTTAAGAAAACAGCGAAGACTTTAGGCAACATTTCTGTGATGGAAGTTTTACTGACATTTGAACTAATTTGTTATCAACTACAATGAAGCACCAAGATTAAATCTGAGAGAAGTGTCCCTTATTTTAATAACAATTAACAATTTATTAATAGTCTTAGTAGAATGCATGTGAAAAATACTCCAACCTGGATGTGCTAATATGTAAGTAATGAGATAGCTAGGGTAGAATTTGGGCACTTAATTTTAGAAGAAAACAAAGGTGTTTTCTAAGGCAAATGAATGTAGCTGTTTGCAAAGTATTGTCTGTATTTCAAAATAGGAGCTGGAACTGTTCTTACAGTCACAGTTACAGAGCTTATGTGCAGGTGACACGGTACTCTGGAATATTTTTTCCATGGGTTTAAAAAACCTCATGCTGCTACCATTTGAGGTCACTATGGTTTCAGTGGCTTTTAAAAAAAATTCTGTCTGCCGCAGAAATCAGTGCTGCATTTATCGATTATTTTCAAAGTCCTGTTGAAATTTTTTTAACACAGGATCTCAAATGCACAAGTTGGGGGGGGGGGAGGGGGCAGGGAGGAAACAGCCCAACCCTTCATCTTTTTCCTATAATATTCACACTTCTTGAAAGGTATAGATTTTATATCCATTCTGGTTTTTTCGTAAATGTGATGAGCCAGTCACAGCAAGCAAGGCAGATTTGAACCACCTACAATGCTGTTAGACTGGAACCTGCTGTGTTAAGTAATGGAACAGGGGATGGGGAACTGGAATGCATGTGGTCAGACCACAGCTGATAAAACAGCTGAGACACCTGACAGAGTAAGTGTTGTGAGGCTACCAGCTTTATTGGAACGCTGCGGCGTGACATGCTTGTGCAGGAGTTGCAGTGTATAAGATGGGGCACGCAACGTATGATGCCATTAAATACTTGAACAGTAAAGTAGTACTGTGTCATCCCTTCTGGGTGGATTCCCAAACTGTAAAAAAACTAAGGAAAAAGAGAGATGGACAATCAGTCTCACCTGGTAGGGAATTTCTTATATAGCTGTTCTTACAATATAAAGTGAATTTTTCAAATAGAGTGTAATTTTTAGGCTGATGATGTTATATTAATTTTATGCTGTTAGGAAAACTGGATTTTGTGAAAGTAGGATGTTGGAAAAAACCAAACCACATTGTTTTAAGTACTACTTGTGTTGGTAGTTTCAATCAGTTTCTATGGCTGCCATTTTTTGTCATTACTCTAGAGGCTAGGGTTGGGAGAGTAAGGTTGTAAAGTTCTTCTAAAATACTTTGGCTTGGTCATATATTTGACTTCTCTTTTTATGACCAAAGATTAAACTGTGTAGTTTATTTACTGTTTCTTTTTTAACACGTGTTTTTCCAAGAAGGTAGAAGCTAAAGAGCAGTATTATTTAATGAATTAAGTAGTTGTGACTGAGAATCGGAGGGTAGATGAGAAAAGTCTTTCTTGAATAGTGGATATCATACATAATTACATAGGAAGATTGAGCTAAGTGGTTTTTCTTTTGTATAAAATAAGCTGTATAATGACGTTCTGGGAATTGATAGGAAATTCACTGAATTCTGTGAATGCATGAGATATTGCAAGTAATGGACATTTCGCCTAGTAAGTGTTTCATGGATAAAGAAAATGAATTATGTAGCAAGTATCAATATGTTTTAAATCAACTAGTGCTCTCCAGGTAATGGTTCCTATTGGAGAGAAGTAAAGGTAGTTTTTCTAAATGAGATTGGAGCAAATCAAATATCTGGGCTTCTGCTATTACATTTTTCTAAGCTTGATCTTGTTAACAGTAGTGCACTAGTATAATACTAATGTACTGGTACACAAGTACAATACTGAATGGGTAACTCCAAAGACTCTTAAAGAGAAGCTCATTCAGTAAAACCAAAAAGAAGAGGACATGCTTATTGTTTGATTCAAAATTGTATTTTTTGGCTCATGTTTGGACCAAGGTTTAACCTTCCAAGGTGGTGTTTCTTCGGGTGTGTCTGAACACAGAACCGAACAGATTTATTTATTGATGGTGACATTTCGTGATTTCCTTTGAGACTTTAGTTTCACTACCTATCCTTGACAGGAAGCCCTGGTTTCTCAGTATCTGTCTTGGTTGTCTTCAGATTGGTTGGAAAGTGGAAATGGAGAATTTTTGGAACAATTATATTTCTAGTTTGTTGGCAGGGTACTGAGTGTTTGCAGGGTGGAACGTGATCTGTGTATTGGCGTGAAGAGTGAGTATCTACTGCTAAAACCAGTTGTCCATCAGGTTTAAATTCTATATGGCCATATGAAAAATGATTGAATGCTTTGGTATGGATCTGAATTTTGCAGTACTACGCTAGTATAATTCAAATTTTGGTAGATTTTTATTATATGGTATTGCACTGGGTATTCAGGACTTCTCCTTGTTGAAGTATTAAAGGTAGTCTGTGATACTTTCAAGAATTATTTTGGTTGGACAAGCTAATTGGGGTTTGATAGTTTCATTGAATTAATTTTGAGTTTCAGATGAGCAAATGAAGTTCAGTTTATTTGAACCTTTCAAAAACTGGAGATTCACATTGCTTGTGTTACTGGCATGAGTTGCTTCAGCAGCCTTAGGATCATTTATCTAAGATAATTGAGTTTATTTTTATGAACCAGTACGAACAATGTATCAAATATTGCAGATGTATGATATTTTTAAATGGCTTAAATTTTGTGCAGACCCTTCTAAATGGTTAAGAAACTTCTGAATATGTAATTGAATTACAATGTCTTATAACTTCCTCCAGATTTTAGGGGGTTTTGTCTTTCTGAAGAACGTATGTAACGATGACGGTATATGTAAGGGAGCATAGATGTTCACAATTTCTTTTCTGGGAATACCCACAGTGGTTATCCAGCAGGAGTTCTGATTGTTCAATTACTCTATTTCAGGATATTGATTGGGTACAGACAGAGAAACATGTGTTTGAACAGGCATCCAGTAACCCATTCCTAGTTGGTTTACATTCATGCTTTCAAACAACAAGTCGGTAAGAAAGATCTGAAATTATTTTGTTTTGAAAATCTTGATCATTGTACTAACTGCTTCTCATAAAGCAAACATAACCACTGCTATCACATAGCCAGAAACTTTTTTGGAAGGAAGCATCAGTATTTGTCAGGGGTTCACTAAAACAACGAAGCCCGTTCTAGCAGGGTACCTTAGCCGGTGTGGTGTGGAGAGAAAGACAAGGTTTTCCAGGTCCAGATCCGAAGAGAGATAATGAATGAGAACAGGGAGGAACTGTGCGTTGTCTTCCTGAGCACAGGCCATGCGGCTTCAGGAATAGGAGGATGGCATCGGGGTAAAACAGCTTTGTAAGAGATCGTTTATAATACCCGATTCTACTGTGGAGGGCTGAATCAGTTCTCAGAGGGCCAAACTGTAGTTCTCTGTTCCTCAAAATAGCGTAAGAGTTGGGCTGCTCAGTAATAACAGTTTCTTAAAAATAACTTAAAAACCTACATGAGGTATTTTTGATCTATATGAGGCTTATGAGCCCTTAGCACATATTGAAGAAGTATGTGATTTAATTTGAAAAAGTGTTCAATAAACTCTTAGCTACTTTGAAATACTAACTTTTTGTCCTTGTGTGCACAATCCAAAGTGGATTATCTGCTGTTTATTTTGCAATTGGAATATGAAGAAAATCAAGAACGTTTATGCCCATACATGCTTATGTATGTCACTGGGGAATTTGGATGTGTGGGGTTTTTGTGGTTTGGTTTTGTTTTTTGGTTTTTTTTTTTTTGATAGGCACCTGTTTACTGTTATGCTTTTATAATGCCTAGTGCCATGTGTATCATAATTAAAAGATAAAAGTAATTTTATGAGGATTACTTGAATGGCATGCAGGGTAGTATACAAATGGTTTTAAGAAGTTTTCATGGATTATCTAGTCATTTATCCTTAAGAATAATCACCTGTTTGTTCCAATGTGTATTATCAATTTTTAAAATATGGAGCCATGCACTGTACCATTTCTTCAGTCCCCAAACTTTCAACCCCTTAATGGCTGGGGTCATAGGAAATAGCATTTTCTTAGCAGGAAAAACACAGCTGAGATAAAGGAATTAAAGAAGCTGTATGAAGAGTTTTCTGAAGGTACATGGACTAGGGAATATTTTGGAGCAGGGAGAAAGAATGATCTTCAAAGGTGACTAAGGATTTGACCAAAATAAATTTGCAAACAAATAAAAGCTCTTTAGACAACTAACAAACTGTTGTGAAAGGCCCTTTAAGTTAAACCAACATTCACAAACACCTTCTCACCAAACACTAAGTAGTATTGAAGATCTAATATAAAAATTCAAGTGGTTGGGCAGGGTGAAGTATTGAGAATGATATTTCTTGCATTGGAAACAAGAAAAAGGCTGAATTCAGCAATGGAAAGATCCTTTGCAAGCCACTGTGGTAGTTAACACTGTGGTGTTACAAAGGATCAGAAGCAGGAGGAGCAGAAATAGAAAAAAATACGCTGAACACAGTCAAAGCTTTCTGTATTCTTGTTGTATCTTTTGTAGTCCTGTTATTCCAGGCTAGGTTCTCCTTGCAGTGAAACTATAGTTTGATGTTTATAACTTCAGCCATTTGCCATGGGTATAGCCATAATGTCATGAATTCACAATTTGGTTATAGCTATAATGTTATAAAATCACAATTATAACTTCATTACAGGAACAGAGGGAAGCACGGAACTGATCTCAAGTAAATAAATTCATCAACATCAGATTGTGTGAACTGGCCCAAAGAAAACAAGTTGTAATATGAGAGCAGTTTGTGTGTAGGTGTACTAACAGGGAGGGGAAGAGTTCCAAGGGACATGTTCTTTCTCTTAAATATAATTTTAAATAAATTCTTAAGATAAAATAAATGTGTCCTTGAACAGATGCTAATTGATCCTAAATGTAGTTGTTTGCATTGTTTCAGATACTAGTGATGCTTGTTTTATTATCGTAATAAAATATGTGCCTTGGTCTTGCCCAGAATTGCCAGATAAGTATCTTCCAAGGATGGCAACAATCTGAAACCTGCATCCTGCAAAACCATTGATGTTTGAGTAAATCCTTCTAAAAACAGCAAGGGCTAGCAGTATTCAGAGAGTTATGTGCTTGAATGTGACTTGACACAAGGAACTTTAATTTGCAGGTTCTGAATGGGGATAAAGCATTGGAAGCTTCTAAATAGGATAGGAAAGTTGGAAGCATAAAATATCAGGAATGCTGTAATAAAATACTTGTGGCATTGTTATATATTTGTTTATTGTTTATCTAATTTTAGTTTAGTGTTTATATTCTTATGGGGAGGCCACTGACAGACTTGCAAGCTGGGTTAAGTTTTTAACAGTTTAAGTGTTTTAAATGAAGAATGTTTTTCAAAGGGGGAAAAAACCAAACCAACCTTCTTTAATTGTTACCAGTTAGAATTGTTGGAGAGATTGGAGCATGTGTTTTCCAAATGGAATGTTTTCTAGTGTGTGGATATATGGAAATGAGTTTTCAACTCATGGAAAATTAGGTGTATGAGGAAATACTGCCTCCTGGGACAGCTGCAACCTTCATAAGAAACTCTTTCTCAGCATGTTTCTGTCCCTGACCTTGGCAGCACTGCCTGGATCATATTTTCCCAAGGACGAAACCTTTAATGCAAACTGTAATAGAAGTCTTTTTATATGGCTGATTCCACTTATATTTTTTCCCCTACTGACTTGTCTCTTGTTTGTTTTGAGAAGACTGCTTCAAAAACTTGTTCTACAGAGGAGCTAATAAGCCTTGATGCTGCAGCCTTTCTGTGTCCAGATCTTCCATTTAGTGAATATGTTATGTAGAGCGTAAAAGTGGGTCCATTACACTTTCTTTTAATTCACCTTTTTCTACAGATAAAGGTCTTGCAAAGTCAAGGGAGGGTAGGATTTCATTATCTGTCCTGCTAGCTCACCCAATTTAGTTTTCATCTCTCATAATGGACATCTTTTAATTGAGTCTTTCAGTCTTCAAATTCTTTAGTTGGTTTTATTTGTATAGATAAACTGAGAACTTTTTTTCCTCCTTCTAGGAATGACAGTATGTTTCTTAACAGTGTATCAGGAAGAGTGCAGTGATGGTCATAGGGTTTAATAGAAATAGTTTTGTATGTGTATATTAATAATATGCTAGATTGTGTAACTTGGGAAAAATATTATTGTGCCATATGCTATTTGGATAAAACTTACTTTTTTTTGAAGGTAAATTTGGGTTACGTCCCTCTAAGTGAATCTTCTGTCATCTTGCTTTCAGTAGATCTGTTTGAGTTTTTCAGGAACTGAACCAGCACAAACAGCAAGCTTCATAGTTGTATATTTAATTAATATCACAAATCCTACAAAACATACTGATTTCTGTAATATTGCCAGATACTTATTAATTATTGTTAATGAGGAAGTAATTTTTAAAAGATTATGTCCTTTTAGTGGCAAAAGTATATAAAAAAATACAATTGAGAATTTTCAGACTTTGCCCATGCAGAAACCTTGTTGGCTTAGATCTATGTAAAGTACACTTCATCCACAAAGCTGATCAGATTTGGTGCTGCAGGTTGACTATGAACAAAGAAGAATATTTAGTCAAGTAGGATGAAAACTGAATAATTATTACATCCGGGTATATCTGTGTCAGATTACCAATTCATTACCCTTTAATAAGAAAGGTTTCAATTTAAATTGATGCATCTTTTAAAGTATTTTTTAATTTTAAATCCTATATTTTAAATAATCAGCCTTGTTTCAGACAGGCTTTTTTTTAGTCAGATTTTGTTACTCAAAGTGATGCACTCACTAAGCAAATTTTATACTGTGGAATTTCGTTCCATAAAAGTCAAAAGAATCAACACCATTGAATAAGAGGTAGTCATGTAACTATGTTGTTGTTATGCCTTTTCAAATTAATGACAATATTACCTTTTTTGATAAACTTCAGTTTTTGCCATGTATCATCTTCTAGCGAATAAGAGATAGTCATGTAACTATGTTGTTGTTATGTCTTTTTCAAATTAATGACAATATTACCTTTTTTGATAAACTTCAGTTTTTGCCATGTATCATCTTCTAGCATACTTCTGTGACTTTGCTGTTATTTCTAAGTAATTTTTAAGAAGTCTATATATCATTATATGCTTAGAGGTTTTTTTCACATCTATTGCCAAGGACCTCATTATATTAGGCAAATGCTGTTGTCTTCTGTACTGTTTAAATAGTTCTGCAGCTTTAACACCGAATAGTAGCCTGTTGTACACAGCTGCCTCTCCTTTATGTTTAGTTTGGCATTTAAATAAAGGATGTGATCCTACATAACATGGATCAAATAGGTGCTCTCTGTTTTTTCTCTTAAATAGTTTCTGTAACTATTAGAAATATAGAAGTCTAATTCTAAAAGTGGAAGTGAACATTACTCAAATTGGAAGGATAAGAATAGTTTTCCTTGAGTTTCCTTGGAATCCATTAATTGTATTATATACTTTCAGATTGTTTCTTGTCATAGAGTATGTAAATGGGGGAGATCTTATGTTTCATATGCAACGGCAAAGAAAACTTCCTGAAGAACATGCAAGGTATTTCACTAACACAGTTATAGTGGTTTTCTTGTGGTGGTGTTTAATGTTGTATGAAATGCTTTCCAAACTTTATTCCATAAAAGTATATGGATAGCAAAGAAAGAACAAAAGGATGATTCTTAAGTTTAGAATGTACTGCCCTGGGAAAAAAAGTTAATTCTTTACTTTTTTTTTTAAGAAAGCAAGCATTTGATTAGCAGTAACAGTTATTCCCATTTACTTTTGTTTATTGCTTCATATTTAAGTAATGCTTCTTTGATCTCTTGATAGAAGATGTGACTATTCTACTTATTTTGGTCTTATGTTGAATAAATATAGTGTTGGTAGAAGAAAAGGAAAAATCTGTTTCTCATAGCTTTGCACTAAACAAAGTTTCATTATAATTCCTAATAATTATTAATACAGATCTTCTATGTCATACTTCTCTTAATTAGTAGAAAGAAAAAACAATTTCCCATATTTAATTTAAGGAATGGTTTTACAATATGCGAGATCAGTGTCCTAATGAATAAATGTAGCTTCTCTTTGGTATGCTGTTGATAGAGGAAAGCTGACTTTAAAGTGATGTTTTGAGAACAGATTTTTCTACTTACACCAGCTTTTGTACAATCTTAAAGCTAATAAGAATTTTCTCCTTTTTAATTTCAGGTTTTATGCTGCTGAAATCTGTATTGCTCTAAACTTCCTACATGAAAGAGGCATAATCTACAGAGATTTAAAACTAGACAATGTTCTTTTAGATGCAGAGGGTCATATCAAATTAACAGATTATGGCATGTGCAAGGTTGGATTTTTCTTACCTTTCTTTTGTCACTTTGTCATTCAGTAGTGTATATCTCTGGCTATGCTTTTAAGTCAAATGCTGCATCCAATGATATTAAGAGAAAACTGAGAAAACTTATCCTTATCTTAACACTAGTGTTACTGACCCCAGAATTTGATTGTGGAATAGGAACTTTATTCTGAAAAATTACTGTTGAAAAATAGAACCACATTTGTAATTTTTTCCTTTGTGTATTTCAAGTTATGTGGGTCATTTCTGGGGACAAAAGTTTTGTCTGTTGGCCAAGTTAATTTCTTTTCTCTATTAAAGTTTCCTACGTGACCCAAGTTAGAAAAAATATATTTAAGACAAGTATGTTTTTAAAAGGGTCTTTTCCATCTCTTAGTAGCTGTGCTGCTGTGAGCATGAATTGCGTTACTCGTTCTCTGTGGCTGGGCTGTACAGATTATTAACCAATAGGTGCTCTCTGTTATCTCCGTTCTTATGCTGCAGTCTTTGGCACTGAGAGGCAATTTAGAGAGCGCTGCTTTCAAAGTACCTGGTAGAAGGTAGCATGTACTTAACATGATGCAGAGGAAAGCAAGAAGTCCTCAGTAGGACATACTAGTGTAGAAGATACTAAATTTAAAATTTGTGTGTAAAGTTGGAATGCCAAACACGAGTGAAGTGGTTGTAATCTGACAAGACATCTACTGTCGCCTAAGTGCTGTTGATTTGACCTCAAGCTGTCTTGTTATTGCCACACTGTTTCTGGCTAGTATGTGAAATGAGGTTAGAGTCCAGTCTATTTCACAGAATCATTAAGGTCGGAAAAGACCTTTAAGATCATCAAGTCCAACCATCAACCCAACACCACCAAGCCCACTAAACCATGTCCCGAAGTGCCGCATCCATGTGTTTTTTTGAACACTTCCAGTGATGGTGACTCTACCACCTCCCTGGGCAGCCTGTGCCAATGTTTGACCACTTTTTTTCTTCATGAAAGTAAGTTTCTGAAGCCAAAATTGCAACTGGTGTTGTATTGATTTTTAAAAGTCTAAGGATTGACTGTTAATACTAATTTTTATTTAACTTATTTCAGAACATGGTTAAGGCATGTTATGGTGACGTAATGAGGAAAGCTTGTCTCATTTCCTCCATAGAATAGATATTGCACCAATATCTAAGAATGCTGGAGTAGAATGTTTCTCCACTATCAAAGTGCACAACAGGTTGCGGGGCTTCACATGGAATGCGGCAGTTACGTAAAAGTTTGATTCCTTCATTCCTAAAAATAGAAGGTTTTTCCCCAACAGCTGTTGGAAAAGGACTTCCAAATTGCTTTTGAGCTGATTTTTTTTTAATGTATCTGTAAATAGTAAGCAAAATGTTGTTACAAATGTGTGACTTGGTTTTAATCAATTAATTTGCTGAAGATAAGCTGTAAAGTCATAAGCCAGCTTTGAGCACTATGAGTATTTATTTTGCTCTAGCGTTGCCTTTTCTGAAAGAAAGGTCTTTAGACTCCCAAAGGAACTTGGCTTTGTAAGTCTAAATAAGGGAAATTCCCTAAAAAGGAGGTCAGCTTTTAATTTATGAAATGATTTATGCATGTAGGAAGGTTTGGGCCCTGGTGACACTACAAGCACTTTCTGTGGGACACCAAATTATATTGCACCAGAGATCCTCAGAGGAGAAGAATATGGTAAGCTGTGACTAAACAATTTGTAGTTATAAATCACAAAGCAAAACTCTAGTTGTAGGTTGGTTCAAATATGTTATTTTTAGATTTCCACATTTTTGTGCCATTATGTGTTGAGGGAGTTGAATGCATATTTTACAGTTTAATTTTTTCTGAAATAAGGTTGTTACTGGTTTTTTCTATTGCAGTCACTCATTTCAGCTGCTTTTAAATCATACTTTCCCTGAAAAATAACTATTAAACTCTACTGTAGCAAAACCAAGTCCACTCCTTGAAGAACTTGACATACCAGCTACTATTGTCCCCCAGTCAAGGTTATAGAATGCTATAAGAAAAAGTTATTGCTAATGCAGAAGTCAAAGGTATAATAGTCTTTTTAACCAGTGTTGTTATTTGTGAACTGATCTGATCAATAGGCTGAATCTGTCATTTAGTTATACTATAATGTTCAAATTCTTCAACAAAAAAACAAAACAAAAAACAAACCAACCTGAATATTTTCAGCTTAAATACACTGAATTTTCATTGAGGCATTGCTATCTGGCAGATACCTACAAACTCATACAGATTACCTTTGTAATCGCAGTTCAGAAAACTCTCTCAAGTCTCATCCAATGTTAGTGTAAATCGTGATGTCTGTGGCTTCAGTGAAAGTGGAGAATTTCAGTACTTTTTAGAACCATGCCATTAATCCTTATTTATGAGAGAGAACACCTAAATTCAAGGAGTTCTGGCTGAAAATTTGCTCTGCAAATATTTACAGGGTTCAGTGTGGACTGGTGGGCTCTCGGTGTGTTGATGTTTGAAATGATGGCAGGAAGGTCTCCATTTGATATTATTACTGACAATCCAGACATGAACACTGAAGATTACCTCTTCCAAGGTATAGTCATTTTGATACTTACTTTTTTCTTTCTTGGGAGAGGAATAATGAAAATGAGAACTTCCAGTAGGACAGTTAAATTTTCCTTTTCCATTGTTATCCCATAGCTGCCTGTAGACCTACTGTAGATAAAGGTCCCCAATATTTCTAGTTCATCATACCAAGAATCTATTTTGTTGAACTTGGATAAAATGGTCAGGAATTACAAGAATAAAATATTTAAGTGTGCACAGTTCAGAATAACAGACAGAAATTGTACAGAATGGTATCTGTGTTAGAAGGCAGTCCACAGGCCAAGAATGAATTTTAAATTCAGTGCTACATGAGAGGATAGCAGGATCTTTCTTGACAGAAACATATCAACCTGTAGTTTTGCTCCAGTCAACTTTTAACTTCTTTTAACTTATGATGCAATTAATGTATCTCTTTTTTTTTAAACAGTTTTCCCTTTCAGGAATAATGATGTATGAATTTTTCTAAACAAAAGTAGTAATACTTGCAATATTTATTACAATAGAAACTCTGTAACAGTTTGGGGAATTGCAATGTTACCTACTCCCTAATAGGCAGAACCATTCTTTAACTAGTTGCTGCAATTAGGTAACAGGCAGCTATGGTCGTCTTGACGAGCCTAATGTTAAATCAATTACTTGCTATATACTGAGGACACTGAAGAAGTTTCGTTCCCTATTTTTACTACAAACAATAGAAAAAGATAATGAAGCTTACATTCTTAGGAAATCTTGAAATGTAACAGTGCCTTCAGTTACTGCAGCTCCTTTTGTTCGCGTTATTTTAAATTATTGCTGTATTTTCCCATTTTCCAAGTGATAACATAAATAATATAGTGTTTGTATTGAAATCACGGTCAATGTCATAAAACAAAAAACAATATTGCTGTTTTTAAACCTGTAACAGTTATTCTTGAGAAGCCAATCCGGATTCCAAGGTTTCTTTCTGTCAAGGCTTCCCATGTGTTAAAAGGATTTTTAAACAAGGTAAATAACATTCTCTTATTTTTAGCATCTAAGATCTGGAAGTCAGAGCTTCCTGTTGAAAGCAATACAGTTAAGAAGTTAATCTGCTTACTATTAAGAAAATCTATAAAACCTTGGTATCCTGTATGTTTAAAAAAACCCCAAAACACAAGCACTTAACTGCTAACTTACTGAGGGAATTCCACAGCATAGACTTGATTGAAAAGCCTGCACCTAGTGCAAAAAAAAAAACTATAGTTGTTTTTAAACTCTTTTCTGTAATACTTACTACTCAATTAAGCTGATTGAAATCCATAGAACCATGACAATTTTTTTAATGGGAAAAAGAAGGATATGAATTATATGTTACTAAATAAATCCAGTGGGCTTTTTATTTTGAGAAGTTGTAAAATGTAATTTGAAAATGATATTTCAAACAAATTTCAATAAAAAACCACAAACAACTGAAATCCCTTGGTGGCCATAACGTGTGTCTTAAGCAGCAGTTTGCATAGCAATACGGAATGCTGGAGTCATGTATGTGTGTGTTTGACAAACGTTGACTGTAACTGGCTTAGAGTATGTAATACGAATGTCTGTGTTTTCTGCAGGATCCCAAAGAAAGGCTTGGCTGTCAGCCACAGACAGGATTTTCTGATATCAAGTCCCACACATTTTTCCGCAGCATAGACTGGGATCTGGTAAAAATAATTACTTCTGTTTATGTGTTCGAAAGGAATAGGTTCTTTTAATTTATTGATTGTGTATATTTGTAACAACCCCATTAAAACCAGTGAAATTCAATTCCATAAATGGAAAAGCTATTGTGATTTCTCCAGGTGACATAACATAATAGAAACAAGCTTTATTCCATGAACAAAAATCTGGCTTCCTTCCAAATGCTAAGAATGGTTACAACTTGTGGGTATAATTTTTAGAACATATGATGAATTTTAGAGAACATTTTAAAAAAACATACTAAAGCATTGGTGGAACCATCTATTCATTGGTGTCTATTTGTAGATTCTGCAAACTCATACACTAGGTTCTGCTGCTATAAAATTTACCCAGCATACACACCAGGTGCCTGCAATTGTAGTGTGAAGGACTGCATAGATTTCCAGTATCAGAATTCAGTGCCTTACGATTCTCTGTGGTCATTACATACAGTCCTGTTAGTAAACATTTCCAGCTCTATTGGAAAAGAAAGTGTGGACTAGTGAAGACCTATCGGAATGCTATTCCAGTACTTCATTTCTCTTGCTGATTAGAAATCTTTCTGCCTTGACAGGAAGGTTAGTAGTTGATTAACACAGCCAACGCACTGGGTAAAGTGTCACAAAACCAGTTTAGATACAACCGTGGAAGATGATGTGCTTCAGATACATGAAACATTTGTAGTCCACCTGTAGTGCCTTTACAAAAAAAAGACTGAATTTACAAATTATATAACTTTTAAAATCAGTAGGGTTATTCAGGTAGGTAACAGGGTTTAGTAACGTGAGTAGGTGTGAGTAGGATCAGGTCCTTTTTTAAGGATGTGGCTTGAAAGCAGTGTGGTTATTTAAAATGCTTCTCTGATTATTACTGTCAGGTTTTCTTTATTACTGCTGATGTGAGGAAAGCTTTTCGTTCATAGTGGAGTAGATGACTTGCATTTCAGTGGTTTAGCAGGCATAAAATTTTATTGGAATTGTAGGGCTTTTTTAAAAGCTTCTGTGACTTGGTAATTGTGCCTACACTTCTGTCTTCATTGTAGAAAACCATTACAGAAATGACATTGTTTATTGACACTTGAGCAGTAAAACAATTAAGTCAAACACTACCTCATCAGCATTACATTTTTTAATAACTAGTTGAACAGGGAAGAAAAAATGCACATAGTATTTTCCTAGTCCTAGGAAGTCTACAGGAAGTGTAGAAACAGGCAGGCAGCATTGCCTGTAATAATATGAAAGAGGTTCAGAGGATGAGGGAAGACTGCATGATTATATATTTACTTTGAAGCCTGCTGTTCAGACTTTCATTGTTAATATTCTTCAGAGAAGACATTCGCTACATAAGGAGACAGTGTTGTAAAATACCTGGTGTTTACAAAATTATTCATATAATGAAGGCTGTCTTTAATTTTGCCAGACATCCTGTCTTTTCTATTTTCCCTTAAGCCTAAGTGTTATCTTTTGCTATGTTAGCTACCTCGTGTGCTAGCATACAACTTGCATGAGTTTGTGGTAGAGCATAAACATCATGTACTGCAGGGTTTCTGTTCTGTTTTGCAGAGTTTCTTTGAGAAGGGGAAGGAGCAAGAAGACTGTATTTGTATTGTTTATTTGTATGAGAAACTCTTAATTGCAAGCGGTACTTCTCGGTCAATATTTATGCTGATTTGAGTATTTTTTTAACCTATTTTTTGGCTGAAAGCTTTGATATTAAATTTAGATCAGGAGGATCTAAAATGTCAGATAAATTTTAATCTAAATTTCTAATAAGAGTATTGGGAAATATATTCAGGAGACAATGAAAAAATATTTGGAAAGCTTTTTAATTACTAGAATTGTCTTTGAAATGCACTTGATGAGTAGAAAAGATTTTGACTTAAAAGCTTTTCCAAATCTTTTCAAGTTGAAAGACAAGGAAACAAGAGTCTAATGCTGACTAAAATTTTTTTCTGTGTGAAGCTTGAGTTAAATGGAGAAATAAATAGTGGTAAAGTGAGCATATATACCATGAACACTTTTTTTCCCCTAGTGTTAGTCATCCAAGTTGTGTGTGGCACAGCTAAGAACTTTTTTAATTACTCCCTTTGCATATAGGCTGGCTTAATAGCATTCAGGGAAGTACCAAGACAACCTTTTTTTTGTTGTTTCAGTACATGAAGTCTGTTCTATCCTGGAGCCTGGTTTTATGGTATTTATCCATTATACGCTGAGAAAAGAACTACAAAGCCATAGCTACTGTTAGCTGTATATGGAAGCAGTAAGGTTTTTTCTAGAACTATACCAACATTTTTCCACTCATTTTCTCAAGTTCAAGGCTGCAAGTTCACTATATGGTTTATCTAAGAGTGCTTTTATGCTTTACTGAGTATAAGATAAAAGAGGCAGTCTGATGTTTAACATCCATTTGAACACTGTACTGTCAAAACGTTAATGCATAGCTACAACTGACTCATAATGACAAATTTGCCACCCTACTTCAATTTTTGAATATTCATTTTGCTGTTTCTTTCATGCTGCCATTCTTGTTTGGAAGGAGCTAATTTTGTCTTCCTTACAACTTCCATTTCATGGTGATTTCTAAGACCTGAGAACTGATGGGATATTGATGTATTGAGATTCACTGCCCGGTTATAGTTTCACGACTTCCTCATATCTCCATTTGTACTCATCATGCTCTTGTCTTAAACCTGGAATGCAAGATTCTTCTGCAATTGATCACATTTTTGTTGTTTACTTTGTGCCAAGTGTAATGAGATGTCCTGGCCTAAAATCAGTTTTCCTACCCATGTTGGTAATAAATCATTTTGGTCAGTGGTGACTACTTTTCACGTACATTATGCTTACCCATTTTTTTTTAAGTCAGATTATGGAGCCTGTAGTTTTGGCTTTTTTTTTTTTAACTGAATATAAATTTTAGAATTAGAATGTTGGTATCTGTGCTGCTACAAAGTTGACTACATCACGGATTTTTGTCTCCATTCCTGTGGTGGTAAGATTAAAGGCTAATTCAAGTAAGTTGTTTACTCCGTATAAATGTGTTTCAGTTAATCTGGCATAAGTTTCCCTTCCTGCTAAATATAAGCAGTAGCTTTCGCATACTTGTATGCTTATATTCCTAAATTGCAAGTTTTACTTGCAGTTACAATCTTACGTCCTCTGCAACTCTGCAGAACATTAAACTGGAAACCTGAGTCTTAAGATCTAAATTACAATTGCAATATTTATTTGTGACCTATGATACATCAGAAATAAGTCTTCTCTAGTTGCACACAAATGCTGTTCCTCAGGAGGAAAAGTAAATATATTGTGCTAACTCTTGTATTGCAGCAGGAAGCATCTGTGTGGGAATTTTTTAGTCCTGAGTGTAATCTACAGAAAAATTAAATGGCTGAATTATTTATGGGCTTCTATTTGTAAATGCAGAGCACTAATTATATTGGTGTCTGTTGCCTGGCTTGTAATGTATATTACTTAGGTATTTTGACATTGCTCTCCAATAGCATTTAATGTAGTTGAATTTGTAGAGCGCTTTTGTTAATTATTACAGAAAATGTTACTATAGTAACTTATTTCTGTTTTGAGTATGAGATTTTGTTATTTGTGTAAATTTTTTGCTTTTGTTGCAAGTATTGTTTTGAAACATGCAGAAGCCTCCTTTTTTTCCAACGAAACCAACCTATGAAATATATTGGATTAAGAATTTGGGAGCCAATACAATTTGTATAAAGTTCTGTTTTAAGTGGGAAAAATCTTCAGTTTACTTTTTGAATAATTTTATCTTGAAAGTGACAATAATTTATATGTAGTCCATAAGAATGGCCAGGCAAATTAAGAAAAATCTTACATGGAATGGTGGCGAAAGGATTTTCTGGGAGATGTACAATTCTCCCGTTTTAACTTGGCATGTTCTGGGGAGAACGCATGTGAATGACATACAGACTTGATAGCTCAACTGCGGTATTGTTACTGGCATGCAGCAACGCACAGGCCTCTGCAAAACGCAGTGGAGCTTCCTGACGTAGAGGCATGATAGGTGTAATGCATTCCCTATTGTAGCTGGAAAACCTTCTTCAGAAGAAGTCTTCAAAAGGTTATTAATGAAATTGAATAGTGTTCTGTGTTAGTCAGATACCACTAAATAGTATGAAGGATTTACAAGACCTTTAAGAGAATTTGCAGATCTTTGTGTAGAAGGTCCCTCTTTTCAGTATGTTCCATCCAGACCTGCAAAGAAGTTGGAGCCAGGGAGATGAGTACACCAGGAAGAACAGTCTCTGGTCAAGAATAAATCTAGGAAAGGGAGCAAGGCTTTCTGCATCAGCGCTGCTCTTGGATAATAATTGACCATCATCTGTTACCTTAAGACGGCTACCTTTAGACTTGAAAGGCTGGACCAACAAAATCTTTGCTTGTACTTTTGGGGGAGGGATGGCATGGGTGGGTGCAGTTTTTGAATCAGTTTACCAAATTCAAATATCATGGAGATATGTCCAGACAAATCTTAAAAATGCAATTACAATCATGATCAAAATGGGCTTTCCTCTTTCCTAACTATTTTCAGCCTTTTTACTCTTAATACTATAAGCCTTCAAAAACATACCAGCACCACGCTAATTACAGAACCAGGGAAGTCAGAGTTGACTCTTTAATCTCGGGCAGAGATCCATGGTGGTGTCTGTGGTAAGGGATCAGAAAGAAAAATGGTCATTCATTTCTGTCTACAGGAGTTCTGACAAAACATACATGACTTCTTTTATTACAACAAAATTGTTTAATTTACTCATTACAAACACTACATTTTCTTACAGCTTTGAGGGCTTTTGGAATGTTGTTACTATCGCCCTATATTGTTATATTTGGAAATTCAGTTATCGTATTAACTTTGTCTTTTTACTGAAGACTTTACTGTCTTTTTAATCTCTTGTCTCTTGATTCAATGGACAATAAAACACTGAACTGCAGTACTGAATTTGTTTTAACTGCAAATAGGATATGATGAATGTGAATACCGTAAGGATGGGATTTAAGCTAGGAATGACGTGAGACAGAACTAGAAAGATCCCTAATCAAGGTGGCTTGTCAAAAGGTTTTGGAGCTATTTTTAATTTAATTATGGTTAAAATCTGTGCAAGCTGTATATCTTCTATACATGTTACTGAATGTGTTCACAACTGTAAAATATTACGAGTGGGGAGATTTTGCCTGTGACAGTACTCCTTTAAGTAATGATAGGAAAATAAGCTAGTTTTCTATCCCCTGCAGAAAAGTATGAAACTGCTCCATCTTCTTGTCACCAGCTCTCTTAGGTCTGCAGTGTAAAACCACTGTTCACTGCCTCATTCTGTTCTGGAAATGCTTTCAAGCAAGTTCCAAATTTGTTCAGCCACACTGAAGCAGATCCATTTCTTGACAGGAAGCGGGACTGTGATTTGGATCTATAGGAAAACAGCCTAAATAAGGGCGTACAGGAGTTCAGCCTTTTCTGAAATTTATCCAGGAAAATCCCTGTTACCTCCCTACAGATTAAAGGGCTAGATGCCTTAAAGAGTTTTCTTTCTTCATAGGCACGCTGAATAATAAAGCATATATTCTACATAAAAGCATGCTGGGACAGACTAATCGCTCTTGTTTTGTAGCAACATAGGTATATACTTTAAAAGGAAAAAGCATAAGGAAAGTTTTACTGAAATAGTCTGGAGGTCTGAATTGAAATAGTGTCTACATTTCCTTTCTCATGTCAGAAGAGAGGTTATCAAATGATCTAACTGCATAACTTGTTAATGCTCAGTGATACCAGGTGACCCTCCTGATCTCTGAATTTGTTATTGAATGTCCTGTACTTTGAACAGACCATTCCATGTCATTTCTGGAGTTCTGTTACTGTCTTACTGGGACCAAAGTAGGCTAAATATGACAACATGAAAATACCAGATTTCTTACTGCAGAAAAATTAGTACTTCCTGTAAACCGAAGTAAATATTATAACTTGGCAAGACAAATGTCCAAACGGGAAGTTTTAACCTGAGTCTGCATTGGAAATTCACTAACTCATTTAAAAAAAGGGGTGGGTGAGGATGTGTATCCATAGGAAATTTCTTTTTAATATTGTTAGGGCGCTTTAGTTTGCCATGTTTGGCTCAAAATTAGAAGTAGCCTGGAAATTGCTGGTAGATTGCAGGAAATAGTAGTGTAAAAAATTAATGGCAACTTAAACAATGTGGTGAACTGTTTAAAACTCAGAAGAAAGTTATGTTCACCATGGCTGATGAGGCAGTTTAGCTTTAATCTGTAGAAGAGAATGCAGACACAGTGCAAACTGCAGAGCTACCATTTCTTTAAAATGGGTCTCACCTTACTGGCAACTTCACAGTAATTAACATTAACAGAAAGTTGGGCTTTGCTTTTTCATGAGCAGATGCCAAATGATGTTTCAAAAAATTAAGAATTACAGCTGGTACTAAATACTGTCTAGCGTTTAGTATTTCAAAATTGTGAAACAGAAAGAGAAGGCTATCTGCTTCTTTCCCAGCAAAAGGCCTGTAGTGGGTGGCTAATAGCCTGATTAATGTACTTTAATTTTTAAATGAAAACAAAACTTTGTAAGGAATTTCAGTCTCCATACAAAACCACATATTAAAACAGGCTTGTCGCTTTGTCATTGAATACTGTTATCACTGAGGATGTGTTGCATGAAAACAAATTGTGATTTTTGATTTTTCCATTAGTGTCATTAGGTCTCTTCCAAAGGGAGTTTTGAATGTTGATTTTCTATCTGATATTTCTCTAGAGGAACGGTGACCTCCAGTGGCCAGCAAGGCTAACCCAAACTGTATATACCACGTAGGCCAAAACAGATCAGAATAATGATCAAGTCTGGTAGCCTGTCTCTATCAAAGCCAATACCAGAAGCTTCAGAGGAAGGTAAAAATGGTTCCAAATGCTCCTAGCCTACAATGTTTCTCATACAGATAACTAACGTCCTTCTGATTCATATAGTGGTCAATTTTATGCCCTGTAGCATGAGTATTGCTATAGATTGTGTAGATGCATAGCTCAAAAATAGCAGTCTAAAAATGTTGTAACATTTTAGATTTTAACCACAGTTTAAGTACCGACTTCTGTGGTGATAAATTCCATAATATAACAGCGGGAATATAAGTGGATTATACTTCCTATGATTAAAAAAAAAACAACTCCTCAAGTCAGAGAAGGCAGGAAGAATTCATGTAACCAGAACTTCCTTCTGAAATAACTAGCAATTTATTCTTTAATCAATTGCATGCCTACTGGTATCATTACCAAATGGAAAAATTTTAGCGGTGAATGAGTTACGTAGTATAATTTGAAATCATCCTCACTCTCCCTGAAAACATCTTTTCTGCCCATACTTAAAAGCACAATTTTGCACTAGGTTGAATTTAAGTTTTATACCGAGTTTTCAAGGAATTTAATAAGGATCTTAAAGTTACCAAGCTTAGTAATTAAGTAGTCTGACTTGCTATTACCAGTGAAGGCTAAACTGCTGTTTTTGCAGAGGCTTTATGTTTGTGAAATGGTCTGTGGCCGTTCTGGAAGCTTTGAGTATTGTTAATATTACACCGTAAACCGTTACACAGGTGTTCTGTTTGAGATTCTGTGTTCGTATCTTTTTTTTTTTGAGGGCAGAAAAAGAAACCCTTGCTATGGCGTCTTTGTGCCTTCATGATCTGGCCAAAGGATTCCCTCCAGCAGGAGTAGGGACACCGCCTGCCATAAGTTATGCAATGCATTAACAGATGCCCCTGAGCGATTCTGTTACCCAGAATTTACAGCTATCCTTCCTTCCGTTTGCTGGGTCACCTTCAATTCTGCCTGAGCGGAGAATTGCTCTGCCCCTCTGTATTGCAAGGGGATCCATGCGAGAAGTTTCATACCTCAGTCCTGCTATAGCTCTGTGAGATTTTTCTTTACAAAGCCTGTAACAGTGGGATGCTGATCCTGTTTAAGGTCCTGTAAATTCTGCTTAGGTGACCCACTGAACGAAAAAGACACATGATAGTGACTCTCTCTTAGTATTGGAAACCTGGATTTATTTACCGTATGCTTTCCTTTGTTCTTCTAATTAATGTTTCATTCACTAATGTTAAATGGGGAAAAACGATTCCTAACTGTATCATCCATACATACGTAGGAAATCCCTAGTGTTTTGTAAAGACCATTTCAAACAACTATGAAAGCAGAGGATGTAGCTTGAAAGTTCCGCTCTGAAAATGGCAGTGCTGACAAATTGTGTTTCAAGCATTATTCAGAAAGGATGTTAAGAGATATATGTGCCAATACTGGGAAACAGGATTCACACAAATATTTTTTTTTTTTGGCATTCGTACCTCAAACTTTTCTATCACTTCCCTCTACAGGGAAAGTAATGACTGGAATCCATCTATGGGTTCAAGATTGGTGTATGTAGTCAGAGCCTCCTTAAATTAAAGGAGCTTTGTATGCATGCTGCACACCAATTAAGCAAATGTTTTGTGGAATTGGCATTTTAGATGGTCATAAATAGATAACCATCTATTTTCACAATTCTTCTACTATCTATAAACTATCTATAAAATACGGTTATAACAATTGGTAAACTGACAATCTGGGACCAAATTAAAATTTTCACTTTCTTTTAATGTTCAGTAACAGCTTTTGAAGTGTTGCTGCAAGAATTGTGTTGTTTTTATGGAGCATACTAGCATCTATAAATAAGTATAAAAAAGTAGAACTACAAAATTGATTAAAAAAGAACATGAGGCAATACATGCTAGCATTTTCATTGAGATGGTATATTTAATTCCAGTTTAATCATTTGCCATGCCTTGTCTGTAACTAGCATGCTGGGTAACCTTTCAAAGTTGGGTTTAGAATTAAACTGTTGTCTCAGTGTGATATGTGGCTATGAAGAAGTGCCATGGTCTGGTGCCAAAATAATTTTGGAGCATAAGGGTCAATGGCAGAATTTTTTAATAAAAAAATTAGGAGATTCAATCAAATATTTAAAAAATAAGCATTGACATTTTGGAGACGGAGGTGAATTTTCCAGATGATGTTTCTTACAGTACTCGCCAGGTCAATGTGTTGCAATTATGCTTGATCCTCCACATTCCTAAGACTTGGTGTTTACATCTGGGAGTTCACTGATAGGAAAGTAAATATATAAGCCAGTTGGATTGTAGAATCTAGCCATTTAAATTTCTTTTAATTAAACCTTTTGAATGGAAGGTTGAAAATGTCTTATTTATCTTCCTGCCTTTTACTGTATTAATGCGTATGTTTTACTGTTTGGAATATGACATAGTTGTATATGGTTCGGGAACTAAATTTCCAGTGATACCTTCTGACTATTCCCTATTGAGCTACAAAAGAGAGATTACAGGTCGTGAAAGGGACATTGATCAAGCTTCTATGACTTTGTAAGGGTCAAACTAGTCGCGATTCCATTAAATCAAATGGAGCCTCTGTTTGAAAGGTTTAATGCGACTCCCTTCAAATGCTTATGTTACAGATATAGTATTTTTAATATAATTGTGAAGGGAGAGGGAATTCCACACTGTAGTGTTCATTTGGCAGTTAACGACCCTAGAAAGCTTTGAGCCGTTTCATCAGTTGTTGCTTATTTTGAAGGCAGCTAGATCTCACAAATACTACATTCTGGTTTGTGTCAAACTGAGCATCCTGGTAGATGAGACCAGTTTAGTTCAGTTCACTAGTGGGGGAAGACAGGGGAATTGAGCTTTTCCCTTCTGTCTCTCAAAAGCAGCTGTCCAGTCAGGGTACTTGTACTCGTTGGTAGTCAAAAACCTGTTTCTTCAGTAGCCTGGGGAAAAAAAAAAAAGAGATGGACAGGTGATCATGGAGAGGAGGTGGAGGAGATGCAGGAGATGTTGGATGTGAGAGAACTCGGGAAGTACTGTGGTCAGTATTGTGTGGGATTTGGGAAAGCTAAGGCCAGAACTGAGAGTTGCTCAGTTCTGGTACTAATTTCGGTCTAATCCAGGTGAGTGTCTGAAGTCATTGCAGTAACTTCTTTAAAGAAATAGGTTTTCTCAGACCAAATGGCCATGCGATATCACGTAAGTCTAGAGTATTCAGGAAAACTTAAATCAGTTGCTTGTAATTTTGGACTCGATGCTCCTTATGAGTCCCTTCCAACTTGAGATATTCTGTGGTTCTGTGAATTTTTAATGTAATTCTGTGAGCTAATTTTAGACTTTAGTGAATGATACTTTCTTATTTAATGCTTAGTGAATATGATGATTCTATACTTACTGAGCTAATAAGATTTCTTCATGGGCAGTTTGCCGATAAAGAGTATTGCCATACCTCTCATTAATATGTAGACATGAGGATCTTGTATTTAGAATGAAAGATACTATTAATTGTTTTTAGTTCCACTATTTTTCTGTCATTGCTCACGGCAGCACACAGATACTCTGGTTTTCTTACTATTTCTAGTTAGTGAGGCATTAGAAATGCATAGAGGTACTGTTTACACTTTCTAAAATGTTACACCTTTTCATACATAATTCATCTCTAGTGTTAACACATTCCTGGTTACCTTTGTATATTCCACCCCTGAATTCCATATTTTTTTTAGTATAAGGCATTACCTCAGCATAGTGATGACTATGGATATTAGTATTTGGTCAATCATCTTTCCATAAAACAGACATGTTTGTAGAACAAGCTTAACTAAAATCATATGATGTTAAGCAATGTCTTTGAAATGCTATGAATTTCTAGTTAGACTAAAAAGTGTTGAAAAACTAGCTGTTCTCTTTGTGTCGTATCAATGTGGTTCAGTTCACACTGTTTTTAAGTTCCTGTCTTTGCTGTTAAGCAGTATTGTTTACCTATTATTGTTTTTCCAGAATATAATGCTTTGAACTAGCTTGTTTGCTTGTATGCAGGAATTGAGCAGTAGCTATCACTTGGCTGCTGCATGGTCTGCTTAATACGTAAAAGAATAGTTTGAATGTTCCCCAGACTGTACGGACGGGAGAGGGACAGCTTATGCTGATTTACAACCAGTGAGTTTAAGCATCAATTAAGTAATATGTTGCACTTGAGAGGTTTTTTTTCTTCCCTTTTTCTCTTTATGAAGCAAAAGAGAGCTTTCTTTGGTTTGTTAGACAGTATTTATATTAGGGTGCAGTGTGAAATTGCAAGTCATGATGAAGAGGATTCTGTTCAGAAAAGTGAGTAGCATATAGTTAATAACTTCAGGAAAAATGTGAGAAGAATAAATCCGTTTGAATAATTCATACTCAATTATACAAGAGCTCCACTGGTTTATTGTAACTTAAGGTACTTCATAGTCTATATTTCAGTTGAGAGACTTGGTGTTATGACAGATGTAACATGTAGAAAACAGTAGTATTACTTGTCATTGGCGGTAAACTTGCTTTTAACGATTGCTTACCCATGTGGCTAGCAATTGGGATGCAAATATTGCTTACTTCTTTTGTTCTCTGTTTTAACATCAACATGTAACATTAACATACAAGCTAGTTTATACTCTGGGAAAGCATCTTGGCTTGAATGGAAAACTTCTGGTGTATGTTCTCAGCTTAAAAACCGTTGAGCCAGATGTGTATAGCAACACTTTCTTAGTATGTAGGGCAAGAGACTTGGGAACAGCTTTTTCAATAGTCTTAAAATTTTATTAATTTCTGATAATTGTTTAAGGTTTTGTATTTAAAATACAGCAATAGGATAAACAGGATGAGCATATAACATTTAGTGTCAAAATCTACTGGTCTAAAACTTAATGTCAGGTTATATTTAATGTGTTTGTATCTTCCACCAATATTAAACTCAACTATAGTGACTTTTCTGTGCATGTACTCTAGAGCTAATGTCTGTTAATGTTCTTAGGGGATTTTGTAAATACTCAACATTTTAATTATATTATTATATTTTTTTCTTAGCTGGAAAAGAAGGAAGCAACCCCTCCATTCCAGCCTCAGATCACAGATGATTATGGTTTGGATAACTTTGATACACAGTTCACCAGCGAACCTGTGCAGCTAACCCCAGATGATGAGTATGCTTTCCTTTTTCCCCAAATACAATTGCATATTAAGAAATTAATTTATGAATTACTTGCAAATTACTAAGAAACTATGTACTTAGCAGTCAAACATAGTCAAAGTAAGTTTGAAGTTCTTTCTATCCTACATATCTTGCATAACATTGTACTTACGTTTTAGAAGACTGCCTAGTACTCTAATAAAGAGTACAGTGTTGATTTGCTGTTGAGCGTATGCTTGGCACTGGAAGAAGAAATGGAAATTTGATTCCTGACCCAGGCAGCTTGTATTTCTGTACTCTGGAGAAACAATTGAGGCTCCTTGGGGCTCAGAATAAGCTCGAGATAGCAGGAAAATCTTACAGAAATCTGCTATTTAACTGTGCTATGGAAAAATGTTGCAGGAAGAAAAAGTGTGTTTTAGTAAAGGAATTTGAAGGCTGAGGAGTGATTGCTGTACGTGAAGGAAGATGTTCCTTTGGATATAAGGTGGTGTATAAGAATCACAGAATCATTAAGGTTGGAAAGGACCTTTAAGATCATCAAGTCCAACCATCAACCCAATACCACCAAGCCCACTAAACCATGTCCCGAAGTGCCTCGTCTACACATTTTTTGAAAGCTTCCAGTGATGGTGACTCTACCTCCTCGCTGGGCAGCCTGTGCCAATGCTTGACCACTCTGTCCGTAAAGACATTTTCCCTAATATCTAATCTAAACCTCCCCTGGTGCAACTTGAGGCTGTTTCCTCTTGTCCTATCGCTGGTTACTTGGGAGAAGAGACCAGCACCCACCTCCCCACAACCCCCTTTCAAGGTAGCTGTAGAGAGCGGTAAGGTCTCCCCTCAGCCTCCTCTTCTTCAGACTGAACAACCCCAACGACAGGCTATAGTTTTGGAGACGTAGATTGCCCAGAGTCTTTAAGAGAATAATTGTATACAGTTTTGAGGGTTTACTGAAATGTAAAAAAAAATCAAATTGGAACTTGAACTTCCTCTGAAAAAACAAGAGAAAGCTCTATGCGATGGGGGAAGATGTCAGAGGAAAAAATGGTCTTGTTGACTTCATTCGTCTGATAATAAATGTATTATCAGAGCTTAGAGGGGAGGGTGGGCCAAATGACATCAGTGTGAGAATTGTAGTATCTAATTGCTGAGGAATGAACAGTTTGGGGAGGGTCAGGTCCATTCTTTTTCCAAGGTGCATTTTTCTTTCAAGTCTTGAGTGTGTGACACTAATGCCAGATGGCACTTAGAATACACTTTTTAAAGAGCTTCAAAATACTGTTTCTCACTAAAAAGCATAATAATGCGTGTTCTGAAATTTTTCGTGCAATCATCGAAAGTACATTGAAATGTTCTGCTGCTTATTTAGCATTTTGATACAAAAGTAAAATGAATCATAGGGTACTTGGAATCCTAAAATCTGTGCAGCTAGGATTTTTACGTGAGCTTTACTGTGAGAGAGCAGCAAAGGTTTCCTTGCATGTTACACATTCCCCCCCCAGTATATTTCATTTGTTTGTTTTTCCTTATCTGACCAGATGCCTCTGCTGAAGACTCTAATGCATTCTTTTCCAAATGTTTTCAGCCTGTTGTCCTGTTCACCAGTTTCATGTTTGAAGAAAACCTATTTCTTAAATTTCCAGTGCTTTGCATTCTTTACAATTTCAAACTGGTCTGTAGAGCTGCTGATTGATGGTGTTCTAGAATGAATATGTGGGTCTAATCAGTAAAGCTGATTCTAAAGTATTGTGTTTGGAAATGGGATTTTAATAATGGATTTATGACTTCTTTCTTAGATACTGTCTGAAGTACTGCAGATAGTGGGATGCCATGTTGGCAAGCAGAGGCTGTTGCATACTGTCCAGAGGCTTTCATAATTAAAGGCACAAGATTGTCATATTCTAGCCTATGTGCTTCTATTAGTTTTCCCTCTTTGTTGCTACACACAAAGCTAAACTGCCCTGAAAGAAAGGCAATACCGTTTCAAAGCTTCTTTCATAAAGTGCCTGGTCATCTTAGGTCAACCCTCAGGATTAGCTAGTTGGTCGGGGAATTTCTTTTGTACAAATGTTACTTGATTAAATTTGTGATTGTAAAAATGAACGCTGTAACTAGCAATCCACTGAGTCTACTCCAGTGGCAGTAAATTCACTGTTGCAGGGTCTTTCTCTTGCTGCATTCTTGGGAAGCAGCTGTTCAAGTAACTGTATTTGGAGATTTCATTGTGGGTATTTGTGTGCTTAGGTGCTCAAGCTTGAATTTTGTAAGGTGCTACCTATGTGTCATAGATCCAGAGTTCACAACCTATTCCCTCTTTCTCAAGAGCCCAGCATATATGAAGTGAATAGCTGAATGGAAATGGAAGTGTGAAGTGCTTCAGTTATTGTTTTTTATTGTATTGTTGTTATGTGTGACACCAAAGAACTGCAAGGCATATTCGTGCTTTACAAGTTCTAACTGACAACAAAACTGCAAATACCAAGTGTATAAGCACCTATAGCAGGAAGCTTTATGAACATCACCTCTTAAAAGATATTACCTCTTTTTTATATCCATCGATTTATAAGTCTTCCCCTGGATTTCCTGTGCATACAATATGCTTTGTGCTTGACTCTTTCACAGTATTTATCTTATGTGTAACGTTAGCAGCCCTTGCTGACAGCAAAATACCTGTTTCTTATTTGTAAACTGGCATTACAAACCAACAGTCATTTATCATATGCTTCTTTTTGGGCCCTGTAAGTATGCATGTTGCCTAACTGGAAGAGCAGAAGAAACTTTTTATCAGATGCCTCAAAATTTCCAGTCACATTGCTTTAGATACTGGGATAAAACATTAGTGTTAAGTATTTGTATGTTCAGAGACTTTTTTCCTGTTTATTGTTGCTGCTGTACAACTTCATATACATACATGTATAAGTATGTATTGTAAGTTAAGACTTAAGTCTGTAAGGTATTTTGTTGTTACTTGAAAAAGTACAGCAACAATAATAGTATTTGCAATTAATAAAACTAAAACAGTCCTTTTATTTGTTTTCAGAGATATAATAAAGCGAATAGATCAGTCAGAATTCGAAGGATTTGAATACATTAATCCATTGTTGCTGTCAACAGAAGAAACAGTATGAAGGAATGACATCTTCATTGTGGACAATGTGAATGACCTTTAAATTTATCCTTAACTACAGTATATGCATGCAAGGCTGGGGAACTGTAAGATTTTGGATGGAGACCAATGATTTAAAAAAAAAAAAAAAAGAATTGCTGCTGAAAATCAAAGAAGAGAAATAATGATTTTGGTGGGTGTCTTCTGCCACTTAGTGATTCTTGAGTTCTGGGCACTCACACAACTGGCTTCATTAATGAAGGAATTTGCATTTTGTGCCTGTTTCATGAAGGATTGATATGTTCATTGCATTCCTGGAAACAGAGATTCTGAACAACCTTGAGACCTACACACTTTCTACAAACATTTGATGCAATGAGCTACCATTTGAAGAATATTACAGTGTAACATCCTGAAGAATAAAGTATATTACGGTGGTGTTGAAGCTTATTTTTGATGCCTTTTTTCACAAGTGGTACCTGTCTAAACGTCTCAGATATATTTAAAAGGAGTTGTGTTTTATTAGCAATCAAAACATAAATTTGGGTACAAGATTTAAGTGCCTAAATGGATAAACTGCATTGAAGAATTATTACATATTTGGAACGTTCTTAAACCTGGTAAGTTCTGCTTGTTAATATTAAGTAACCATTTACATATGAAACACATGGTTCACAGCTGCAGCCTAATGTTCATTTGCATCTTTATAGAATTTGAAATGCAGAGTGACTCAGCAATATTAATTCCAAATCAGAATTTGCAGTACCAATTTCAAAATCCATTGTTTTAAATGCCAAATTTACGAAAATGTATAGATTGAAGAAAACTAAATTTGCACACAAAAGATTTCAGAAAAGACTTAAGCAGTGCCTAGACCTACAATGATGTTGTGTTGTGTATTAGATTTTTGAAGAGTATTTTTATCAACAATACAAATATTCAGAAATAGAGCAAAAGCATAATAAAGCATAGCCTTAAAGTTTAAGTAGTAAATCTAGAATAACCATAATATAAAATACACTTTCCTGATAAAGCACACCTCCTACTTACGATAAACTGTCTGCTTACAATTACTGGGTGTATGTTAATAACTAATCATTCTACATGAGAGAATGGGATGTTTTAGTAAAATTATTTGCATCAAAGTAGTAAATTTTTTTAATGGAAGAAATACCTAAGAAATTAGATAAAGCAAAAAATAACTATCCAATACCTTCTCATGGAAACTGGGGGGGAGGTGGGTGTCGGGGGGCAGGGAAAGGGTATATTACATCCGAAAGGTTAACGATTTATCAGCTTGGAAAAGCTCATGTCGCTACATCTGAGGATTAGTAAGTGTGCTTGCTATCTGAAATTTCAGGTGCTTGTGAAGATTTACCTGCCTCTGTAAGTAACAGCAGCAGAGGCAGTATTTCCGTTTGCTAGATTGCGGTTTAACAATATTGCGTGGGTTGTAGAGATGGGGGGGGGGCAGAATCATTTGGGAGGGAAGAATGAGAAACCCTGTGCCATGATATCTTACCTAATTTGGTGTAAAATGCAGGATAAATTGCAACCCTTTCACGTTCTTTAACATATGGTTTTCTCAGGGTACAGCATTGCATTAGGTGCTGAACGTGACATCTTTCGGATTCACATCCAAGTCATGAGGTGCTAGGACGAGACTGCCAAAATATTGTTTAAAGTTTTCAATTAATCATTGATTATCAATCTACATTTTGTATCCCCTCAGCCACAATTATGCAGACCTGTGGTTATTTAGTTATATTAATCCCATTCAGATTTAAGTTGTGGGTTTCTCTCCGTTGGACTGTAGCTTTTCATATTAAGCAAAATGTGTTTTAATCAGCACTAAATAATTTAAGTAGTAAGAAGTATTTGCCTCAAATGCCTGGACTTTAGCTACTTTATTATCTACTAAAGGAAACATGTACCTTTTTAATGTAATCTGTCATTTTTTAAATTACTCTTTTTTTTCCCCTTGTCCCTGGCAATTACTTTATTTACCCGGAGTAATTTTTCTTTCAGTGTTTTCAACTCCCCTGGTAATAAAACTAATCAATAGTTATCAGAGTGACTGCAGGCAGCTCATGAATGGATATATGACAGATTAAGCTGTTCTTTGACATGCCAGGGCATAGGCCTTTAAAATGAAATATTAGAAATGTGGGTTGGGGTTTTCTTTTTAACCTTTTTGTTTTTCCTAGGTTTCAGAACATTTTGGGAGGGAGGGAAGGAAGAACAGAAAGACACATTTGCTAAACAAATATTGTAAAGACTACTTGATTTTAAATATTTACAGGCATTTACAATGTTGCTGTGTTGCCAAATAGTTTGCCGGATACAAGTTTGGTTGCTCATGTGCAAGTGTTTGAATAATGTTCTGTTCATGATGAAGGGGAAATTTTTTATATAAAGTACTTCTTTTATAAATAAAAGAAAATGAAGGATGTAATTAAATGTGTGGTTTGGAAAAAATCCTAATATATTACAAATGGATCTGGTAATGATATATAGTTGTCTTATTTGAAATAGTAAATGAAAATTCTAGCTAATTTTATGATTGTAAAACAGTAAATATGTTCTTGTAGTTTTGTATAATTAATTAGTTGGGATCTTTGCTGACCAGTTTTAATTGTGCAGAAGATGGTATACTAATCCATAACAACTAAGATCATTTATATTCTTGCACATCTATTAAAGACTTTAATGAAAAAGTTAATAGACTGTTATTATTTGTCAGTAAAGTGAGCTATGTCCAACTTGCACTTTTCAAACAGACCCTATTGTAAATTAAATATATAGGACTCTTCCTACAGTTTGATACTGTATTTTATGCTTATTCGGTATCTTTGGATCGCACCTGAACTGTATGTTTTTGAGGTCCAGGGCAGAGGTTTGCTGAGATGAACGAACTTCAGTATCAGAATGGTTTTCTGAGCTGCACTCTTATTCACTGTATTTGAAGGCAGTTGTGATCACAATAGCTGAAACAGGCACAACTGTACTACTCTTGCACATAGCCCTTTGACAGGAAATGAATTTGAACTGTAAGGCTGTAACTGTAGACGTGGTGTACTGCATGAATAGGACACCCTGTTCAGTAAACCATTAACTGTATACTTGGGGAAATTAACCCACTCTAGTTTACTTCATCCCTCCCATCTGTTGTTACTGAACTAAGTGTCACTTAGCAACCTTTTCCATGAATGACACTTTTTTTCAAGCCTACAAACTGTTTACCTGCTGCTGTTAAGAAGTTACCAAAATGGTAGATGAGTCTTCTGAACACCTTCTAATGAAAACCCACTCTCAGCTGCTCTTTATTCTCAAATATTGATGGTTTCTAAGGGGGAGGGTTGGAACTGACCAACTATATTAAATCTTGTGAAACTAGCAGGAGAAATGTACTTTCTGGAGTCCAGTTAGTTGAGACTAGTCATGTTAATCAAGTGGATAGTGACTTAGAAACCTACAAACTAAGGTTATGAATTTGTGTTCCTTCTGAAAGATAAAGAAAACAAACACACCCTTTATTTGCTGTGTTTTCTTTTAACAGATGATTGTACAGTTAATTCTGTGAGTATATAGTGTGTGTATATATATATACTTAGCATATAACATTATTTTAATATCTATGCTTGAATGAAGTTTTTAATTAAGTTTATTTTCACAGATTACCTGTTTAGGAAAAAAGTTAGTAAACTTTTGGACTAGATGAAATAATAGTTATCTTTTGTTCAGCTGCTTTATTCTATACTTAGAGATTCAGAACAACTGTGGTGCATCAGACAAGACAGGTTCTTCAGGGACTTACAGCACTGCAGTTTTTCAGAAGTACTGAATTCCAGGAGTGCCAAGATGGATTTCCATGGGGGTCCCTGGGATATGCTGCAGCACCATTTTCAGAACTAAAACTATTTTACATGCATTTTTACATGCATTACGTAAAATAAAAAGACCCCAAACAGGCATGTGGCACATCACCTTCTATCGAGTTACTGGTTTGTGATCCTTAAGCAAGTCTGAGACAAGGATGTGCTTCCTTGACACACTTTTTTTTTCTTTTCCTTTGAGAAAGGTTCATCCTTGGCCTCGTTCCTTTGCTCTTCATTCTTGTGGATTTACCACATTACATCATCTGCACTTTCAGACAAGCATCTAGCAAGATGGCCATCAATATCCAATTGTGACAGTCTGCAAATACAGAGAATTTATTCAGTGAGAAACAAAGTTGAATCCTTTTATTTACACTATTACTCACTTTCACACTCTGATTTCCTAAGCAATTGCAGGAGGTGTTCCAGTAGCTTAATGGGTAAGTCATTCCTATGCTCAGAAGCACTGCAAAATCTGCCACAAACTCTTGCAGTTGCCATTACCTGCTGCTAGATAGTTTGATAATGTCATTTACTAGAATACAACACTCCATATGCTCAGGACAAGTAATGCTATCCTTGGAATGCTGTGCAGGGAGACTTTGAGACACAAACACTGATTTTAAGCATCCATTTCCATGCAATTCTCTGCTCTTGATTTTAACATCAATTTTCAGGGTAGGTTACAATCTAAGACAATTAAAACATTAGGCTATTGATAAAGGATAGAAAACCATTACCTTAGAAGATACAGGACATCAGATTTCTGATAGAGGAAGGATGCTTTCTCATATCTGCTTTCAGTTTCCTTTTCTAGAGGGCTATTTTTGTGATTGTGATGTGACCTTCCCCGCTGCCCATGTTACAATAATTTTTTTGTAAAGCAGCTTCTCTAAAAATTGAAACTAATCTTAATCAGCACAAAGTTACCAGTAACACAGAACTGAGTATGAAGACCTGACAGATGTTTAGCCTTTCTGTCTAAATATCTTGATATAATGACCACAATTTTGTAAATATTAATGAAGCCATCCTTTTGTCTCCTTGTTCACCCTCCAAAAGAAAGAAAACGAAGTTGTAGCCAATACATCTTGCAGTGTTAGAGGACCTGCTCAAAAGCACACACTTTCAGCAACTGTGACAGCCTAAATACTATTAAGTGGTGTAATTTCAAGAGCCAATATAATTCTTATTGTAGAGTAGGTATTTAATTGCTGGGAGGGTGGATTTTTTTTATAAAGGTAGCCTGACAGCAACAGAGGACTGTAGTCTCATTTGCTTAGCCCTTGTACTAATCAGGGCTTGCATAAAGGAAAATCGGCATGGTTCCAGCTTGCCCAGACCTTGAAAGCTAAAACTAAAGTTAAGAGCAGCCTAAAGCATCCAGGTACTTACTGAACAGTACCAGTATAGCTGTAACTGTACTAGATCTTAAAGAAAAAGTGACAGGTATGAGATTAATCCATCTAGCTCTAAAGTTAGCTTTTAACTATCAAGAATACTGCACTGGAACAGTTTTTGGATTATGATACAAATTTCACAAAAAAGTCTCTTCATACTCAAGTATTTTAAAATGCCAATTCTGCATATACTAGCAAGGTTTACCAGAGAACTCAAACTTAGCTTGCTTTCCGAAGCATTATCGTCTAGTAATTGTGAACTTCTAAACTGAATTAGAAGCAATTCTGACATCTTTTAAAAGTACTTTACAGACAAAACTTCTACTATTTTCATTATTTTGTATAGAGAGAATACATCTAGAACTACTTTGGGGTTTGTATACTGTGAAGTTATTAAAAAGAAAAAAACCCACTTACGTTCCACTAAAATGAATCAGACACATGGGACAACTGTCAAGAGTTGAAGATCCTTCACTCTGATTTTCAGTCTTCTCCTTGCAGCTTTCAGTTCCGGGTATGCTCGTAAAAGGAGGCTGCTCTTCTGCAGGCACATATCTGGCCTCACCCAATGAAATACTCCCTTGATGTGTTTGTATTTGAAGCTCTTCCCTATAATTTTTTTTTCTGTTTTCCTTGCTGTTCTGTACAGTCCCTCTGCAGTGCTGTTGAAAGCCAAAAGCTTTTGTAGAGCTTTGCGACAATGCCAAGTGGTGCGTAGAACTTTGGTGCTGAGTGAGTTTACATGATTTGGGACTTATGTCCAGTTTTGAAATACCTTTTGTCTCTTCCCCAACCATATTTTTGGCTTGATCTGTAATAGTTGCACAGCATGTTTTCTCAGCTGTAGAAGGTAAACTTTTCAGTTTGTCTGCTTGGCCCTGTCCTTTATGTAAATGGTCGATCTGGCTCTGTGTTAGCTGATGGGAACCAAGATCCTTTGGTTTTAGACATTTTTCTTTGCAAAAAGGTGGGAATGATACCCATGGAAAGTCTTTCATTCCAACTGTAAAGACTTCTTGTTTTCGTAGACTCTCTTCTGCAGAACTCTGACACACACATACACAATATCTTCAAACACATGCAGTTCAATCAATACATAAAACTAAGGCTGAACGTATTACAAATACCGAGAGGGCTGAACTACACTGGACAAAAGAACGTTTTATTTACATCCATCTCCAGCACTGGTAAAGCAATCAAGACTTCCTGGAGTTTATGCAGTATGTGTCTTCCCTTAACATTTCTAAATTGATACAAGAGAGTACTCTCTTAATATGTCCCACAGAGACTACGGATGAAAAAAATCAACCTGCTGCTGTTCAGGGAAAAAAAAATTCTACTTTAGAAGGACTGTTGTTTATGATACTGCCTAACACTATGGGAGCAATGTAATGGTTGCTACTGTGTAATTAACCTGTCTGTTACTGTTTGCCTTTTCCAATTTCATGCCATTAGGGAGATGCTAGTGCTTATGAGCAGTCAGTATACTTACACAGGTTACCTCTTTGCAGCAAAATGTTGTAAAGGAGTTGCCACACTGCAAAAAAAGCCCCTAACAGTTGTCCCTATACTACCTGCCATACAATGCTAAGTCACACCACTGTATGTAGAGACTAAAGAGCTCAAAACCCAACATCTATTTAAAAGCTATTTCAGATTGTTTCCCCTGTTAACATCATCATTCAGACTGTTGCTATTGTAAGGAGTACACAAAGTGCAGACAACAAGGACACAGCATGCTACCTACCTTTCCAAAGAACTCTGGAAAACTGGGCACCATTTGCCAATTTGTGCATTGTAAATCCTGACTGATGTCTTTCAGTAACAAAATCCATGTTTTTTCACATTCATTTAGGTCGTCTTTTTCATACCAGGAACATCTGTTAGCCAATGTCCTGTAAAGAGAGAGACAGTCCAATAGTTTTAAGGTGGGAGAGAGGAAAGAAAATACTCTGCATTGTTATTAGTTTGCCTCTTCATTAACTTGATTTACCCCTCCTGTAATGCTGGTTTCAAAAAATGTAGCTATCCTTAACTAATTTATCAAAGCAGAAGTTTTAAAATTAAAAACTTCCAGTAGCTGACAGTGCATCAACCTCTTTCCACCCAATTCAATGGCTAAGTGTGGTGACCTCTCTCCTTTTGTTAATGGCTAAGAATGTGTATAACTTTTCCATCTGTAGAACATAAAACTCCATTCTTACCTATTTTCTGTTGATCAACTAGCACTGTATTTGCTAAACCAAGAATATCTGACAACTTTGCCACAAAGCAGCACATAAAAAGCATTTGTCAGTAGGTGCAAGTATGCAAATGCAGATTTTTGAGTTTAAAAGAGAAACAAGATGGCCTGTGGAGGAAAAAAGATTTAGCTGTTTATAATACCACTTGTTTACCAATGGAACCTCCCATCTAGCCTACAGCAAGATTCTTCTAGAGCACTGAGTCAATATTTAGCTGTAAACTAATTTTTACAGTCTACCATGACTTACATAACTTGGACAGCTATCAAAAAAATTATCCAGTTTTTAAAAAGAATATCTAAAAGCCTTGCTTTCTACTTGTAGCAAAGGAGATGTAGGTATTTATCACTGTCTTCACTTCCAAGTGAAAGTTAAATGTAACCACTGTTTTTTCTCCTCAAATACTGAACTTGACACCTGCTGAGCAAAGAAATCATTGAAATGTTTGCACTAAGGATGGCAATTGCATCAGTTTCCATGTATGCTTGGTCATTCCCATACTGCCATTTGAAATTAATGATTATCCTTCTAAACAACTTGATCTAATCCATCCTAGGAAGGCATTAGGAAGGTTTAATCACAAAATAAGCCTTAAAAGGTTTTTTTACTAGTAATGCTGCATAAAGACAATTTCAAGAGAAGGCTGGATTGTTAATGTCAGAATACTATTTCCAGTGTTCCCGCTTCTTACTGATGCATTTCCTTGTGTCACTGTCCAGGAATGATGCTGCACTAAGAAGAAAATAGAGACAAGTCTTACAAGCCCTCAAAAAGTAGAGCAATCGGTCTTTCGAAGTCTGGTTTTGGAAGGGGCACAGCTGACGGCGTGCTTGCTCATCCTAACAGGCTGAAACAAGAACTGAACCACTCGCTGCCTCTTCACCCCCACCTTTCTTCAATCCTCCCTAACTTGAGGGCTGGAAAAAACAGGAATTGTTTCTGGTCTCCTGTGAGTCTTACTCTGAAGAAAGAAAACTTAGTTTTCATACAGTAACATTTCTCATGGGCCCTGTCCTCGCCGGTGCTATTCTGTGCCAAAGAACGTGCAGAAGGGCACAGGGCTGGCTGCATTTTATTTTGCAGTTGGCGTCTCAATTTTTGAAGGCACTACCGGCGGCGTTTTAGGAAGTAGCCTTTAACACGATCAGCAACGTGCTAGAGGCGCGACTACGAAACGCATCAGGCCGCAGGCGCGTTTGAAGACCAACCGCACCCCGACGGCAGAGCGGCGCCTTTTCTGAGGCGACCGACACAGGCGGGA
>NW_010515972.1:0-3167 GCF_000687285.1 Phaethon lepturus
TGGCATGTGGATGTGTCTCCGGAGGGACGGCCAGGACTGCAGGCCCCCCGAGAGCGCACGACGGTGAGCGTACTGACCACCACCACTGCTCCTGCACATCAGGGTCACCACGAAGCGGATGGGCGGGGGCACTGCCACCACAGGGGACACCTCCCACAATCCGTAAGTGCTGGTGAGCCAGCACCCAAGCTCGGGGAGGAAGAAAAGGCAGCAGTGGAGGAAGGCAGGGACCTAGCTGGGTACGCCCCTCATTAACAGAATATTAAAACTGCCTTTTAAAAACACTGCCTGAAGATCTCTGCTCCCTCCCCCACCTAGCACAGCACAGATAATGAAAGGCATACCTGTCATCCCTGGGGTCCGCCTCCTGCCCAGCATGGCTACTGCTTCCACCTTCATAGCTGGCTCCAGCGACACCCCAAGCAAATCCCGAGATCCCAGACAGATCTCTACATCTCCCTGTTCACAACTGCTGTCCTTGAGCTTCCATCACAACGCTGCATGCAGCCTCCGTGCAGGCTGCCCAGAAGAGCGAGGAGGGAGGGTTGAGTCCAGCTTTTTAGAGACCACAAAGCCATCCTCCACCCTGCACCCTCGCCAGTCTCAGCCCAGCTTTAGCCGCTGGCCCCAAGCAGCCCCATCTGCCAGGCACTCCTTCAGACGCCAAGATGCAGCAAGCTCCTGGAGGGGCCAAGTTAGGCAGCTGCCCATCCACTGGGAACGCAGAGACCTACTGCCACCAGCCCCACAGGCTACAAGGCAGTGTGGCCCCCAGGATGGGCAGCTCATGGGGTGTCAGTCATGGGCCATGAGGAACTCTGTTGATAGGAGATGTCAGTGCAGACCGGCAACCCCTGCAGAGGGGCCAGTCAGTCCAAAAGAATGTCAGGGAGGCCTGCCTTGCACAGTGAGCATCACGCAAATAAAGAAACACTGCAGCATACAGAGAGTCCCAGAGGGGTCAGCCCTTCAGCACCTCCTCTCGACTCCCACCTTGCACAGGGGAGGGTGAAGCACAAGTCAGGCCGGACCTCAGACCAGGGATCACAGACACTGGCATCTGCTCCCCACAGAGAATAACACCCCCAAAAAATCACAGACACCCCTTCCTTGAGAGGTGGCTGCCAAACATCCCCCTCTTCTCCTCCAGCACCACCGCCACCCCTCCACCTTGACTGGGGAACACTTACTTGCCATGCTGCCTTCACTCGGCTATGGGGGGCTCCTGCCTACCTGTGGGGAAGAAAACAGGAGAGTCACTGACAGCTTAAATGTCACCCCCTGAAGCCCAAGACCTCCATCACCCAGGGTCACATTTATGCAGAAAGCAGGGTGCTGTCTGATGGACCCAGGACAGTTCCCAGCCAAGCAGTGCCTCTTCAGAGAGCCAGGGCTCAGGGTGCCTCCCCACTCCTCGCATGGCTGGAGGGACTGGAGGGGCTCAGGGCACCCTTGGCGGTCTGAGAGCCTGGAACAGGTCTCTGCTGTACTTGTGCTGCACCAGCCCAGGGAAGGCCCGAGAATCCTAGAGGACTGCAAACAAATGAAGGAGGAAGGAGAGTCCCCGTATCTCATCAGCAAATGAGATGACCTGCATGTCAGAAGCTCTTGGGAGCAGCCTCCGTGCTTTTCCCCTCCAGAAGAGACTGATGGACACAGGTAAAGGAGGCATTCTGTTTTAAATCAACTTCACAGCCATGCCAGTTCTTACTTCTGCAACTCCTACCCACAATCTGCAATAAACAGGGCCATGCTGTTTTCTCCACTGCCATAAAGCAGGAAAGAAGAGGATATGCATCTCTTAAAGGTTGCTGGGCCAAGCTAAGGGCAGCAGCAAGAGTGACAGAGCTCCCCGCACACCCAGCACAAGAGCTCTCCTGCTGGAAAAGCACCTTTTGTGCTTCAAAAGCAAAACTAAACTAAATGAAACCCCACAAGAGTGAAACAAAGTCCTGCAGAAGCAGAGCATGTCCTTCTCTGCTTGCAGGAGGAGTATCACTCACTTGTTTTTCACGCTTTGTCTTCTCCCTTTGCTTGATGTCCCACTGATCAGACTGTCCTGGGCAAACTCATCTCCTCTCACCTTGTGTGACACCTTGCTGTGGCAAAGCCACAACTCTGTCAGGAGGCAGAGGGGACAGGACTAACCAGCTCCTACAGGGATTTATTGCGGATGAAGGAGCAAACGCAGTTAGAAACAGCAGGAACTAAGCCATGTGCTCATCTTAGGTCCAGAACTTCAGATATTCAGAGTTATCCCAAAAGCACTTGAATCTGCTCAGCTGGAGTGAGGTCAGGGACAACACAGGGCCATTCACGGGGTGAGCAGGGCTAGAAATGCATTTCTCATTTCATGTAAGAGGCAGGGATGGGACACACAGAAGGGCTGAAGCGCACCACCACAGCGGGCACTACCACACCTCACCAACAGCCCCCTTCTCAGTGAATCTAGCACCTCTGCCTGCCAACATCGGGGTTCCTGTGGTTTCTGAGGTTCCTGCACCAAAAGTGGCAAGAGGCCAAGCAAGCCTGGAGTCATCTCCAGAGGCAGAAAGCAGCTTCTGTCTAACAGCTTGCAAAACGCAGATTGCAAACCTCAGTCTGAAGTTTAAGCAGGAGCACCCATATTACACAGGAGGGGTCTGCTGCCTCCTGCACACCACAGCCCGCACCAGGAGGCCTTTTCTCAAGATACTGCACAGCCAACCCCGCTTCTCTGAGCCATTCTGGGGGACGTAGCAGCTGAGAGGCCTCCGGATCCACGCATTCCCCTGCAGGCTGCGTCAGCTCTGAGCAGGGACTACCTGACACGCTTTTGTTGTCATTAGTTTTTACGGAGACCCAAACCTACAGGATAAAAGAACGCATGGCATGGAAAACTTGCCACAGTTTCCATGCAAAACCTCTGCCTCGCCCGTTGTACCAGACGTTCCCTCCCTTTGATAGACAGGAGAGCAGAGATGCAGAAATAATGATATTCAAGACCAGATTTGCCAGGACCTCCAGCTCCATAACCCACACCATACCTCGGGCAACACATTTAACATGTCAGGAAGATTTTATCTTTAACGTTTTTCCCCCGTACCCGTGCCAGTGCACCCAGTGCCAGAGCTCAGAGATGCTTTATTCCAGCGCAGCAATAAGCCAGGTCTACACAAGCCTGCAAG
>NW_010515973.1:0-269 GCF_000687285.1 Phaethon lepturus
TTCTAGCCTGCCATGCTTTTTGGAGCGCTGCTTTTGGAATGCTGTGTTACTGGAGCACAGGGTGCAGAGTACTGCTGCAGCTTGAGAGACTGCCTCGTAGGCTATAAGCCACTGAAGGAGTTGTACCAGGCAGAAGTACAAGCAACAGCTTGACTAAACTTGTAAAAATAATAGTAATAGTAATAATAATAATGCTGGATAGAAACCACACGGCCTAAGAGAGCATTCTCTAGGGGCTTAAAACAACAGAATGCGTTGAAATAATCCAC
>NW_010515974.1:0-309 GCF_000687285.1 Phaethon lepturus
AAAAAAAAAATGTTGGGAGAAACTATTTTATTAGCTCAGCAAAGAGGCTCAGCACCGTGAGCTCTGCCACGCCGCCACGCTCACGCCCGGGAAGCCGGAGGCTGCACAGCCGCGCCGCTGCAAGGTTGGTGCGAGGCTGAAGGTGAGCTGACAGCCGCTCCTCGGCAGAGACATTTTCTGCTCCGTCATCCTGAGTTTTCCGCTCTGCTTTGCCAGACTGTTCCAGGCAAGGCGGCCGGTGCCGCACGGCGCGTTCTCCCATTGCCATCTAGTGTCTGCTCCGGCAGCCCCCGGCAGGGAGTTTTATGC
>NW_010515974.1:329-1856 GCF_000687285.1 Phaethon lepturus
GCATCAGAGCTTATTTATTGCAGAATGATCTTTGAGGGCCAACAGGCTGCTCGGGCTGATTATTAACAGCAGTACCTGCAACACAGATAACTAACTGGTGAGCGCACAGGTTGGGCTTGATTATTTTTTCTATCACTCCCGTTTCGTACTAAAAGCCCGCCCGGCAGGATGGAGCGTGAGGATGCAATGACATGTCCGGGGTGATTAAAGTCTTTCAGCCTTCAGCCACTTGTCTTGTAGCCCCGACATCACCTGAGGCTTAATCACTCAGAAAAGTGCTGTCATGTCCTATTGTCGCCGTATTGGGAGCACGACCTCTTTCCCATTTAGCTGCCATTTCAAAATAATCTAACTTGCCAGGGGACAGGCATGACTCAGGAGACTGGTAATAGGATATAAAGACTTTGACCTGTGGGTCGCCCGTTTGATTGCTGCCAAGGTCAGCGGCAAGGGCAAAGATGTCATTTGCACGATGATTATTTGGCCGAAAGACCCAATACAGACTTAGCGGGCCCCTTCGTGGCAGCCAGCAGGGGCTGAGGGCTGGGTTGGACTCTGCTCCCACTTGAAGAGCACCCCAGGGCCCTGACCCCTCCCCGCCTGGGTTATAGGACTGGGTGACTGCCCACGGTCCCCTCCAGCTTACGAGTTTGCCCTCCACGTTCTTCCCTTGCCATCGTTGCATGATCTGCACAGACCGGGGACGCTCTTATTTCTGCCCTCGCAGGGGCAAAATGCCACAGTGGCATCTCCCCTCTGTGCCCCCCTCGTTTGCGTCCCGCTGCGGAGCTGTGTGCCCCTGCTCACCCTGTCCTCTTCTCTGCTCACCACCATCAGCTGCCATGATTTAGGTCCCTGCTAACCTCATCTGCATCCTCAGCCACCATTGACCATGTGAATTTATCTCCTCGGTAGCAAACCATCTCATTGAGTCAGTTTGATTCCATGATTAATTAAGCTCTCCCTAGAAATGAGGTTACTCCCTGCAGTCTCACTTATAAATATTAGCAGATTAATGGGTTCTGGCCATGTTAGATGGCCGCTGCCAGGCTGGGCTGCGGAGGGTTTGCCGGCTCTCATCCAGACGGCCCTTGCACACGGGCTTGCGGTAGGAGAGCCCCGAACAGACCCAGTGCGTCTGCAACCCGCCGTCCTGGCCTCGTGAAGGGAACCTGCACCGGGGGAAGCACGAACATCAGCGGCTCTTAGGGCAGCTTGGGGCTGCTGCTGAAACGAGGCACCTGAAGGTCCCCTCCGTGCCTCCGTGCCGGTACGGCACACGGCTGCTCCGGGGCTGCGCTCGCCCCGCTGCGTCCAAACGCCTTGGCCAGGCAGCACCCTCCCCCTCATTAGCACACTGCCCTCACCCCTGCTGTGCCAGCAGGGCGGTTTAATTGCTGTTGGCCTCGTTAGCACTGTCACCTTCTCACCACCCTCCCTTTAATTGTAGCCTCCCTCCTCCCCCAGGAGCCCTGCATGGAGTGCTTTGGCTGAGAACCTCCCCACGGCCCTTTGAGACCTGTTAAA
>NW_010515974.1:1902-2181 GCF_000687285.1 Phaethon lepturus
CCCCCGGCTGCGGTGCTGGGGCTCTGCTGGCTCTTCCCGTGGGAGATGATGGGAGGTCAGACCCACGGCACGTGGCCACCAGCACCTGCAGGACCACAGGCCAAAAGGGTGTGGGAGCTCCTCTAGGAAATCCCTGGGATTTTCGCGGGTCTCCCAAGGCGGTGGCGGCGGGGGGAGGTGGTGTCGGCCCCCGAGAGCCCCAGGATGGGTCAGCGCAGCGGGGAGCGCTGGGACGAGGCACCGGGGCTGACCCGGGCACGGAGCGGTCGCTTTGGCTGC
>NW_010515975.1:0-704 GCF_000687285.1 Phaethon lepturus
CTGCGGGCTTCGGCTGTGCGTCACGCTACGCACCGGCACACGCACGTGCCAACTGCATACATACAGTCATTATAGACGTCATATATATACACACGTCTGTCTGTATATACACACATGTATGCATAGGTGTGTATATGCATGCGCATATATATATAACATATGCATATATGTGTGCGTATATACACACATATATACATGTATATGTGTATATGCATGCATATGTATGTAACTCATACATGTATACACACATGTATGCATATGTGTGTAGATACACACATGTATGTGTGTTTATATGTGTGTATCTACACATACACGCATATGTGTATATGCATGCATACATATATAACATATACACACATATATGCATACGTGTATATATACACATGTGTCTATATGTGTATATATACGTGTGTATGCACGCATATGTATATAACTTATATACGTACGTATATGCATATGTGTGTATGTACACACATATACATACATGTGTATATATATGCATGCATATGTACATAACTTACAAACACACACATATGCATATGTGTATAACACGCATATACACATGTATGCCCGTATACACACATGCATGTACATATTTATGTGTGTAGATATGCACGTATATGTACAGAATTTACATACATATGTTTATGTGTGTATATACACACGTGTGTGTGTGTGTCTATAGAAACGATGCGTGTGTGTGT
>NW_010515975.1:803-1588 GCF_000687285.1 Phaethon lepturus
CCGCGGGGTGCGGGGGCCACCCGCCGCCCCAGCCGCCCGGGGGAGGGAGGGAGGGGGGGAGGGAGGCAGCGGCAGCGGGAGAGGGACGGGGTGGAGGGATGGAGAGAGCCAGAGATGGAGGGATGGAAGGGGGCAGCGACAGCGGGAGGCAGGGGTGGAGGGCCGCGCGGTGGCCGCAGCCCGCAGGAAGCCGTACTGCTGCGGAGCCCGATCCCGAGAGGGCCAGTTCGCATCCACGCCTGGGCCAGCTCCCAGCTCCGCCAAGAGCGGAGGTGTTCAAAGCCGTGTAATGCAGACACTTAGCTGCTGCTTCGGCTGGCTGTGTAATGCCAAACAAAGCACTCTCCTCATTTAGTTACACTCTGATGTCATCTAGGAGTGAGCTGACATAGGTGACAGGTGCGAATGGAAATACGAGCCCAGTGTTCACTTAGAAACACTGATTGTGTCAGGGCAGCGTTGGTTCCTTCCTGCCCTGTGTGGCGCGTATATCCACGCGCCCAGGCAAGAGGCTCGGAGACCGCAGCCGCTGCACGCCGCGCAGCTGGGTGAAGCCTGGCGTGCCGAGAGCAGCACCCCAGAAAGCTGGCACTCGTGGGCGGGCTCCCTCCCGCAGGACAAAGCAAAAACGCCTGCCTGCCATGCCTGCACAGCCAGTGCCAAAGGCACCCAGGCAAAGCACTAAAGGCCTTCAGAAAATTAACTCCCTGCAAGCGGGTAAGATCTTCTTTGAGCCAGCAAAAAGGAAAGAGGGAAAAACTAAGAATTTGAGAGAGGGGTGGGAC
>NW_010515975.1:1604-2355 GCF_000687285.1 Phaethon lepturus
CACCCCAGCCTCTGCCCAGCACTGTGACCTGGGCTGGAATCGAGCCGGACATCCACCTGGAGGCCTCCTGCTACAGCAAGACAAGCCTTTAAAGTTCAGCTTCCCTTCACCCGTCCTGACAAAACACATACTTTTAAGTACAAAGCGCAGCAGAACACCAAGAGTAGCCATTAGCTATTTCACTTCCTACAGCCAGCCTCCAACAAGATCAGGTTTCTGCCGTTAACTCTTGTCTGGAAAGTCTATGGACCCCCCTGTGAAGTGTCTCATCTATTTAGAAGCAGAAGATCCCTGTACCCAACGTAAAATGCCTGTGTCCCGCAGGCAGCCTTTAGCACTTCGGAAAAGTGCTTCAGATCATCCGCGCAATATCGAACTTCGATAGGACAAGGGGTGGGGAAAGCTTTTCCTCATGTTTTGCTTTTGGCATTGCCAAAGCACTTTCATGTTCTGCTTTCTGGAGTCACTTGATTACTAGTGCAAGATACACCACACCATCCCGCTGCACGACGGGGCATTTGAAGGTGGGGAGCTGCGTCCTGCGGCGCTGACGGCCCCGCGCCGGCCCTCGACGCAGACGCTCTACCATCGCAGCGGCGGCGGGACGGATCTGGGTAACTCTGCCCCTGACGCACGCTATGGGTGCAGGCAGAGTGCGGCTGTAACTTGGTGCTGCGAATCGTTAGAGCATTTTGTGAAAGGCCTCATTTCTAGCGCACGTTACCTGGGCTTCCCGCTCGCCAGCACTGCC